>NC_071994.2:87380909-87683939 GCF_028885655.2 Pongo abelii
TCTATTCAAGAAGTGGTGCTGAGAAAAGTGGATATCCACATGCAGAAAAATAAAAATAGATCCCTATCTCTCACTTTACACCAAAAGTCAACTCAAAATGGAGTAAAGTCTTAAATGTAAAACATAAAACTATAAAACTAACAAACTAAATGTCCATCAGTGAATTAATGGATAAAGAAATATATATAATTCATATATATGTGTGTATATATATATATAAAAATGGAATATTATTCAGCCATAAAAAGAAATAAAAATCTGTCATTTGCAGCAACACAGATAGAAATGGAGGTCAGTGTGCTAAGTGAAATAAACCAGGTACAAAAGACAGATAACATATGTTCTCACTCATATTTGGGAGCTAAAAAAAAAAGTGGATCTCATGGAGGTAGAAAGTATAATGGGGTTACCAGAGACTGAGAAGGCTGTAAGGGAAAGGAGGTTGAAGAGAAGCTGGTAAATAGGCACAAAAATACAGTTCAATAGAAGAAAAAAGTTATAGTGTTCAATAGTGTAGTGGAATAACTGTGGTTAACACTCATTCATTGTGTATGTATGTCAGAATAGCTGTAAGAGAATTGGAATGTTGCCAACACAAAGAACAGATAAATGTTTGGGGTGATGGATAGCCCTGTTACCTGGATTTGATCATTACACATTGTATACATGTATCAAAATAGCGCATGTATCCCCAAAATATGTACAACTATTATGTATCAATTTTGAAAAAATCTAAAAAATAAAAGTTCCCTATGGGATTCAAATGAGCAGCCTAATTAGGAAAGACTGACCCAGACAATAAGTATTAGCAAAGAAAGAGATCAGAGTGTGATGTGGTTATCTATTCAACTATATCTTCTTGTATCAAAAAGATTTCTAAGACTTACTCAAGATCCAATCTTTTTGTTCTAAATTTTTTCAAATGTAATGCACAATATTTGCATTCCTTTACATAATCAATAGACACAATGTTTTATATAGTATTATATGGTTTGGATCTATGTCACCCCCACCCTCAAATCTCATGTGGAATTGTAATCCCCAGTGTTGGAGGTGGGGCCTGGTGGGAGGTGATTTGATCATGGTGGGGGCAGATTTCCCCTACTGTACTATCCTCAAGATAATGAGTTCTCATGAGATCTGGTTGTTTAAAAGTGTGTGGCACCTCCCTGATCTCTCTCTGTCTTCCTCCTGCTCTGGCTATGTGAAGTGCTGGCTCCCCCTTTGCCTTCTGCCATGATTGGAAGCTCCCTGAGGTTTTCCCAGAATCAGGTGCCAGCATCATGCTTCCTGTACAGCATGTGGAACCATGAGTCCATTAAACCTCTTTTCTTTATAAATTACTCAGTCTCAGGTATTTCTTTATAGAAATGCAAGAACAGACTAATACATAGTAGAAAGACCTAAGAATTTGAAGCCAGATAGACCTGGGTTGGAATTCTAGCTCTGCCCCTTCAAAGCATGTGACGTTGAGGAAGTCATTTATCCACTTGAAGTCTCAAACTCCTTTTTGGCAAAAAATTGAGTTATTGATATTTCTTTGATATAATGAATATGAAAGCACCAAGTATATGGTATATAAATAATAAAGGTTTGCTTTATTTTATCCCAATAAATGTGAACAGATATTTCTACACTTCAGTAAAACAAAATAAAATGGGAAATCTCCTGAATTTGTAATGAAATCGATTCTACTCTATTCCTTCTTACTGGTTAGAAAGTGCTCATCTTCTGGGCGTGGAGGTAGGCACCTGTAATCCCATCTACTTGGGAGGCTGAGGAAGGGGAATTGCTTGAACCCGGGAGGCAGAGCTTTCAGTGAGCCGAGATCACACCACTGCACTCCAGCCTGGGTGACAAGAGCAAAATTCTCTCTAAAAATGAAAAAAAGCGCATATCTTTTTTTTTAAATTTCAAGTCCAATGTCATCACACGTATTTTTTGTCATAAAAAAAAAATCTTCAAAGATTCATTTCTGTAACTTCAATTTCCTCTGGGCAGTTGTTTTTCATAGCTACAGTTATCATAGTTCTAATGGTATAATTCATTATCTCATCATCGACTGGACATTTCATCAAACACATTTCACTGTTGAGACAACTTGTCAGTGATATTCAATTTGCTGTCTCATCAGCAATATAGTATATAGTAATTAAATTTTTATCATGGCATCTCATCCCTATTGCTCATCCATAATTCATATTTTTCTGTCAAACATCAACCCTACATATATTGTACTAATGAGGATGGAAAACAGAGTTTATCCTCTCAGATGTCTTCTTAGACTATGTAAACAATTGCATTCTTTTTCTAAGAGGAGGGCTAGCCAAAGGCACAATTGTGAAGCAAAAGCCCTACTCCCCCAGCCTACCTCCCAGGTATTTGCCAACCTACCCATATCATCTTCAACAAATTCTCTCTAAAGTACTAATGATTATTTAAAACAATTATAAATCCTATTTATCTTTCAAGCTCTAATGCAAAAACTACTCCTTCAATAATTTTTATTCCTCATCAGTAGCATTTGAGCTACCAACTTCCGGATTGACCTTCCCATTATTTTGTGAGTTACCACTGGGTAAGTTCAAGTCCTTTTTTAATGCAATTCTCAGTGCTTAACACAATGCTTGGCACATAGACCCATTACATGTGTCAAATTTTATTTAAATGAGTCAATTTTATATTCTGAGAGAATATTTACATTTTGAAAGAAATATGAACCGAATGAAAGCTTATATATCCACAAATTCATATTTTGGCACTTAGATGAAGGAGATATTTATAAATGGGGTGGGAATGGAACTTTCTTATCACTACTCAAATTACATCACATTTTATGCGGACTGCTTCACCCACTCATCTATCTCTCCAGCCTCCTTTTTACCCCTAGACTCTAATATAACTATTCCTTCTGCTTGATTGCCCTTTCATGCCCTCTACATCTGGTAAACTGCTTTTTATCCTTCAAAACCCATTTCAAAAGTAACCTCCTCCAAGAAGTCCTTCCAGGCATTCTCCACCTCTTCTGAGTTTCCAAAAGTGGCATACTGTGTTTATGCCTCTGGTAATAGTACATAGCTACTAGTAATGGGGTACTTACTGTGGACAGACATTATATTAGATATTTTATAGAACTTACCTAGTTTTATTCTTGTTAGAACCATATCAAATAGATGTTCATTTCATTCTTGAAAAACATATTCAAAGTAGTTAAGTAACCTACTGAAGATCACACAGGTGGTAATCAACAAAGCAGGAATGGAAGCTAGACTCTGACTCCAAAGCCCAGAGTATTTTCCATGTATCATACAGTTTTAAAATAAATGACAAAATGACTGAATGAATGATGACTGTGACAAAGGATAGCATGTCCTCATGAGCACACATATGGCTAAGATAAATTTCAAATTTCACTCTCTCTTCCACATTTTATATTTGATATATTAGAGTATACTAAGATATCTTTGTTAAGATAGCTAAGGCATGCAGAAAAAAAAAAACAATTTCAATTTCAATATAATACTCTTAGAATCATGACAAAGACCTTCTATTGTAACTAAGCATTTTAGAACGCAGTTTTACAACTCAAAACCTCAGTGTCAAGCTAGTCTTATTATGTGTTCTTTCCATTTAAGCCCATTCTGATCACATTTTCCCTTGATCAGCCCCAGTGGTCCCAACAGGGAGCTATAACATGCACAAAATGTCTGCTGAGCCAGGTTAAATGAATTTCAGTTAAGGGACTAATATTATTAACATTATATGATGATTTGCAATTATCAGTCAAATAAGATCAGTTACCAGAGAACCAGGGAGTCCTTAGTAGGAGGTGAACCACAAAATCAGCACACTCCCTCCTCAATGAGTTTATAATCTAAATGGGCAATTGCAAAAAAGGGAAGGATAGAAGGGCTCTCCGGGGAGAGGTGAGAAGGAGTCCTTCAGTTGTTCTTGTCCTCAATGAAAAAGGTTTATGTAAGAAAACAAGCTCAACTGTACTCCCCTATCTACCCTCCCGCAATATGTAAGTCCTTTGCAAGTACACTGGGTTCATGCACTGATAATTGAGTGGTGGCTGTGGTTCAGGAAAAAGCACTGATCTGGACTTTAGAACTCTAGGATTCTAGTCCTAAATCTGCCACTAACTAGCTCTATGACCTGAGTCTCTAACTATTCATCTTTTACAGTCCCTGTTTATCATCAATAAAAATAAAGATCACACTAGTTCAATCTGAGAGCCTTCCAACTCTAAAATGCAATACCTTAGCACTGAATACAAATACTTAGTTAAGTTCAATTTTCCCCACTCTGTTTCCAAGCTAACATCAATGTTTATTTTTTTTAGATTTTTTAGCAACCTGCCCCAGTATAGATTCTTCTTGTACTAGGGCTGGTACAAGAAGGCATCAAAGACCAGGGAGCAGAATTGTTTACACAATTCTGATTTAATGCCTCCAGCTCTTCTCTTAACTTACCGGCACAAAGAAATCAGTCTCTTTTTTTTTTTTTTTTTTTTGAGACAGAGGCTTTCCCCCTGCCCTGTCCCCAGGCCTGCAACCTCTGCCTCCCAGGTTCAAGCAATTCTCCTGCCTTAGCCTCCTGAGTAGCTGGAATTACAGGAGTGCACTACCACACCCAGCTAACTTTTTTTTTTTTTTGTATGTTCAGTAGAAACAGGGTTTCACCATGTTGGCTAGGCTGATCTCGAACTCCTGACCTCAAGTAATCCACCCGCCTCAGCCTCCCAAAGTTCTGGGATTATAGGCAGGAGCCACAATGCCCAGCCTAGAAAGCAGTCTCTTCACTGAAATTCATTTATATAATCCAAAAATTTCTTTATAATCTGGTCTTCCAATACTGCTCTGATTTCATCTCCTATTTCCAATCATGGACTCCTCTTCAGCTGCCTCCTTGCTGGTCCTCTGTCACACCAAGCAGACTCCTGCACTCAGAGGCTTTGTACCTTTTATTCTCCCTACCTAGAATATCTTCCTTTTTCATAACTGTCTAGTTTGAGCTCTCACTTTCTTCAGGTTTTCATTAAAAAGTCACTTTTTCAATAACACCTGCCCTCATCATCCTTTCTGCCCACTCACCATTTCATATCCTCCATCCCTACTTTATTCTGTCCTGAACATTGATCATAATCTAATTATTTATCTTGTTGATCATCTGTCTTCCCCATTAGAATGTAAACCCAGTAAAGACATATTTTTTTGGGTCAGTTTAATTCCCTTCCATATTCCAAGTACCTAGAGTAGTGCTTAGGATACAGGAGGCAGGTAATAAATGTTTGTTGAACAGATGAATAAGCCCTCATGTCTCATCACTCTCCCCCTAACTCCCTGTGCTCCAGACATACTTGTCTTCTCCTTCCCTTATCATGCACACAAAACATGCTCTCCCTCAGAGCCTTTGTATTGTACTTCCTTCTGCCTCGGATCTCCTTTCAAAGATATCCATATGGGGTTTTTTCCCACATTTTATTCAGATCTATATCCAAATGTTATCATGTCCAAGAAGCCTGCTCAGGTCAAATTATCTAAAATGGCAATCTCATTTTTCATACACTTTTCTTATACTTTTTTTTTCCTTTATAACCGTGGCAGTGGTGGAACTAAGCCACTCAGATCTCTTTCAAAAGAACTTTCTTGGGGAGCAAATTGACTGACAGTCCCAACTGTCTGTATTCACCTCTGCATTCTCTGATGCCAAGCCTTCCCCAAGATGTTCCCAGCCAGTATTTGAGCACAGCAGGAATAATACTTTAAGACTATTCCTGATGACTCCGGACTCCTTTAATAGGCAACTTGGGCTCAGGAACTACCCATTAACTTAGCTGAAACTTCTTTAAAACTGCTACAATCTGAGATTGTTCTTCCCTAAACCTTCTTCCTTCTCCCTTCCATTTCACGGGCTTCAGACATGCATAATAGCCTGAAGCCTCTCCTGTCTAGTCCTATTCCCTCCCCTTCATCTTTCCCAGGTATCTCCCCCTTTAAATCTCATTCTTATACCATCTAATTCTGTCTTGGTGTTTGCTTCTTGGAGTACCTGAATTAATACAATAAAACTTTTAGCATATTCAATATTAATTTGTTTATTTGTAGTTGCTCATCTCTACCTCATGAAGGTAGAGACTTGGTCTGTTTTATAAACTACTAGATCTCCAGCATGTAGAATGATGCTTGCAAAGACCAAATATCTTTGGTAGACAAATATTACTGCTATATATTATTTCATTTATTTGTGAAAGAAAATAATGAGTGTCTAGTATGTTTTAGGCACTATGTTAAGTACTCAGTAGATCAAGGGTCTAGTGGAAGAGATAAATATATAAATGAGTAATTATAACTCACTATGTCAAGGATTTATTAAAAGTATTCACAATGTATGGAGCACAAATAACTTCATGAACAGTTAATAATTTAAATCCTATACATGTTTAAGGTATTGTTAATATCCCATGAACTATACAAAGGGTAATTCAACCCCAACAAGTAAGTTCCCTTGTTTCAGCCAAGACCTCCTCAGAAGTAAGGTGTCCCTTGTGAAAATTTTCTTCAGGTATGTAAAGTGAAGTGAATGCTATTCCTTGTTGTATAAGAGTACCCTGCCCAATATTACACAGATTGGCTAGGTAAAAAAGGTAAATAAGTTTGTGGTTCTATGCCCTAGGAAAACAATCTGTGAACCAGATAAATTATTGGAACTTTTCTAGCTCGAGCTTCAAAAAATGGTCCTATGCAAATATTACCTATTCTATGAACACTTATGATACCCTCACTACTCGGCCAGGTCACTCCTTTTATATGTTGAAGCACTCTGTGCTTCTCCTTCCTAGCAGCTACCAAAAGTGTAATTTATTAGTCATTTGGGAGCTAACTCATTAGTAGATAATAAGCTCCATGAGAAAACTACATCTATTATATTAACTGCTATATCTCCATTGCCTGGCAAGGAAAAAGGTCTCAATATTTCTTGAATGGCTATATAAAATAATGACTGATTAATTAAATGAAAAGTTTTTGCTTATCTACCTAATTGTAAAAATTATCTCCCTCATCAAAATTCCCATCGCATTTTATCTATTTTCTTACACTCCCCCTCTATCCATCATATATCCATATATCCCACCTTATATCCATATATCCACTATATCCATTCATGATGTAGATATAAACTTTACAAATAAAGAAGAGTAGTACACCTCAACCCCTCTAGTCACAGAAAAAAATGTCAATCTTTGGATTCAGTTGCTCTTGAGATCAGTCATTCATCCTTCCCAGATGTTGACCCCCTGAATCAATATTTGAAGGTGACAAGTAACAGTCCTCTGATTTCCACTCACTCCCTCCTCCTCTCCCCTTTCTTTCTCTGTCTCTTTCTCTCTCTATCTCTCTGTCTTCCTCTCTCTTCATAAGAAGCTATGAAGGCAGAAGCATAGTAAAAAATGAATGGGTTTTGAGTTAGAAATTCTACTTGGTCTGAGTTCCATTTCTGTCTCTTCCATCACAACTGATTTGCTGATCATTGAGGACTGACTGTGCTGACTTACAGGAAAATAACCATTAATATTAGGAAAAGCCTAGAGAGAGGAGAACCAACAAATCTCTAATTGAGTAATTTAATCTAACCTGAAAATCTATAGCAATCAGGCCTACAAGAGTAACAAAAACTAATGCTCAGCATTTCTGTATCTGCTATCAAAAAATATCAAAGCACTCTCATATCTACTATCTCATTTTCCCTCACTACAATCTTTAAGTGCTAGGCAACTAAGGCATTGAGAAGTTAAATGATCTGCCCAAGGTCACACAGCTAATTGATGACTCATATCTCAATGTTCTTTCTATTAAGCAGCAGGGAGGTAAGTTGAACATCTGATCAAATAAAAGACCTTTCTCATCCTATTACCTCAACTGTCTCTCTGTCTTCAAGGCATGAAATTAAGAAGTAACCAGATAAAGTAAGGTGAAAACTGCTACTGCCTTTGCTACAAAATGTGAGTAGGTAGGCTTTGCTGTAATTATGGAGAATACATATCTGATTTAACTCCCTTATTTCTTTACTGTCTGGATATTTGGTAATATTTGATAGGACCACAAAGGCTTAAAATGAAGACAGAGGGAAAGAAAAAAAACATATAGATAAATGTAGAAACATTACAATTTGCCATAATGATTCCAAAGGGTCTCTCAGAGTTAAGGTAGATGCTGTTGATGAAAAGAGTCAAATTCTCTAAAATATTTGAAGAGATTTATTCTGAGCCAAATATGAGTGATCAATGGCCCCTGACATAGCCCTCAGGAGATACAGAGAACATGTGCCCAAAGTGGTCAGGTTACAACTTGGTTTTATACATTTTAGGGAGACATAAGGCATCAATTAATACACGTAAGATGTACATTGGTTTAGTCAAGAAAGGCAGGAGAACTGGAAGCAGAGTAGGGGTGGGGGTGGAACACTTCCAGTTCACAGGTGGATTCAAAGATTTTCTCATTGGCACTTAGCTAAAAGAGTTATTATCTAAAGACCTGGAATCAGTAGAGAGGAATGTCTGGGGTATGAGAAGCGGTTGTGAAAACCAAGGTTTTATCATCCAGATGAAGCCTCCAGGTAGGAGGCTTCAAAAAGAATAATTGTAAATGTTTCTTATCAGACTGAGAGAATCTGTTCTATCAGCCTAAGGTCTCTGTTGATGTTAATGCTGGTCAGCTGTGAGGCATGTCTGACCCATCCCCCTGCAGTTCTGAACTACCAGTTGATTTCTACCATGCTGTCTTAATTAGAACCTTTCTATGTCTCAACTTTGGAATGCCCTTGGTGGACAGGAAGGTTATGTTCAGGTGGTTGGGGGGCTTAGAATTGTATTCGTTTACAATGCACTAAGAGGACTTTAGGGTCCTGCCTTAAAAGGAACCTTAGACAGAAGGTGATAATACAATGGAAAAACAGGGAAGAAAGTGGGAACAGGTCACATTGCCACAGGCCTCAGTTCATATTTCTAACCCAAATCCCAAAGTAAAGAAGATAAGCTCTGCATCTTACCTGCTCCTTTTGGATCTCCTCCTTCTCATTATAGTAGGTTAGTTCCAGGGCTCCGCTAAACTTCAGGGTAGAACAAGAAAATTACCTCAGCCCATGCTGTTCACTCCTACCATGTCCCGTTGTGAGCCCCATAAAAGCTGAATATGGAGATTTCTCATCTTCCCAGTCTCTAGGGTCTACCCTCTCCTTTCAACTGCTACTTTTTTCTCTATAGCTCAACTCCTTTTCAGCTCTGGTCTTGATTATTAGGACAACCTTCTGGTTCTTTTTACTTCCTCCAGTCTCAGCCACACAAATCATTGCTTGACACTATTTCAAAACTCACATTCCTGAAGTAGATAGCTGATCTCTACAACACCTCGCAAAATTCTCTGAAAATTTCTCAACTAAATAAAGAATATGGTTGAAATTCCTCAACTTCATATGCAATTCTTACCCATCTCTCCCTACACGTCCCTGCCCACTACCAATATATACTCCACTGTGGCCAATTAAATTCACAAACCTGACTTGCATTTACTCATCTGACACTACTCTCACACTTTTCCCAGAGCCTAGGATATCCTCCCACAAGTATCTACTTCTCTTCTTGTGGTATATGTTTCCCCTCTCATCTGAATTTCATCTTGATTTTAAAATATCCTAAGCTGGTCTCCAAGACTACTTAGCTTCAAGTGATAAGGCTTAGCTCAACACTTTGGATATCCACATAAAACTATCTTTAAACTTTTGTTAAATTTATCTTCTTAAATTAGGAAACTTAATTTTTTTATATACATACAAGACCAACAAATACTCTGTAATAAATATTCAGTTTCTAAGAGACCTGTAACTAAGACTTTTCCATTTATTTGCCTGGGTGCTCTGAATGATAAATCTTTTATCAAAAATAGAAAAATTTGTGGGTAAGACAAATTGCTCCATAATACTTTCACAATGAAAACTTATCCAAGTCAGATCTAGCCCCAAATATCAATTCCCTGTGCATTTGTATTCTGACGAACCTATCACAGTGACCTATTTTCATACCAGTGACTAAGTTAAGAATGTGATTGCTTTTTAAAGAAACTGAAATAAAAATTCCAAGAATGGTACTAGGAGAAATGAATAAATCAAACATGATTTTCTGCAAACACAAGTTCATAATATAAGCCTGCTAAAACATTTGTGTATTTTCAGAATGGGAGGAGGTGTTTGATGTTATAAGTCCATTGTGACTGAATAAAAAATTACAGACCAGTTCAGTATTTTTAATGGCATTATGGGTGCTTACTGATTTTTTGCTACTGGTTACTGATGAAACAAAATTTAAAACATAAACGTTTGCTGAATCCTGTGAAAATCTCTTTTTCTCAAATATTTTCATTTCATTTATTTAACAATTATATATGAAGAACACATTCTGTGTGCTGAAGGAATTCAGAGTATGCCACCTCAAAATATTCCACGTTGACCTAAGGATTATTTTGAGCTGAAAGCAATTGAGAAAAAGCAGACAAAGAGCAAACTCTCTGCCCTCACCTTTTCTACAAGGAAGGGCAAGATGATTTTTAATTATAGGAGACAATTCTAGACTCTTAACCCAAAGATGTTCCAGAAGAATCTACGTAACAAAATCTTATTAAAACAACCCTTATCTTCCATTAGTTTCCTCATATATTTACAGTTTGCTACCCCTAAAAGCCTATTTTTCTTTGTCTTGTCCCTTCTCTACAAATTTACTCTTCTTTGTTAAAATGCTACATAAACCCAAGTTCCTACCACCCCTTTGAATTACACAATGCATGCATTAATAAACTTGTTTGTTTTTCTCTTGTAATATGTCTTTTGTCAATTTAATTTACAGGGAATGAACCTAAGGAAGTAGAGAGAAAAAGGTTTCTTATCCCTTATTTACAGTTTCAAGAACTTAAAATATACACAATGCTTGTCTTCAAGGATCCTAGATTCTAGTGAAGAAGGACAATTAAACTGATCATTAGGATATAAAAATAATTTGGAAGTTAAAAAAAAAAAAGGAAGCACAGACAGGCACAATGATGTGCATTTGTAGTCCCAGCTACTCCAGAGGCCAAGGAGAGAGGATCCCTGAACGCAGGAGTTCAGATTCACTCTGGGCAATACAGTGGAAACATCATCTCAAAAAATAATAGTAATCGTAAGGAAAGAAAGTTTTTTAAAAGGCAGGCAATTAAATTAGACTTAAAACGACAAGAAAGTCAGTGGGCTAACACAGGATCATACAAATAGCCAGTCTTGACCCCTACAGACTTTATGTTCCTACTTATTTATAGCAAAGGCAGAAAATAGGCCATTTTATTCATGGAAATAATGTAAATTACCTAAAAAAATTCAACAGGATTAAAATCCAATAGTAAGACTACAGAAATATTTAATGTCATTAATTTATCTTTTGTGTTTGTTGTTCATTTATTCATATCTTTGACAAAAGCTTTTGACCAGCAATATTGCACCAGGTTTGTATGCAGTTATGGGAGATTCCTAGGAAAGTTATGCAGGTTCCATACTGCAAGTTATTTCAAGTCTTGTAGAACTTCAAGTCAGTTATCATGACATTAGCATGTTTGAAAAATGGGAACAATTTGATTTAGGTAGGTACCTGAATATAAATGTGAATCACAGAATCTTAGGGTCGGTCACCTAGTTGAGAAGCACCCTTATGGTTAAAATACCTTTTTTTTTTTGTTTTTGGAGACAGAGTCTCACTCTGTCGCCCAGGCTGGAGTGCAGTGGCTCAATCTCGGCTCACTGCAACCTCCACCCCCCGGGTTCAAGCAATTCTCTGCCTCAACCTCCCGAATAGCTGGGATTACAGGCGCCTGCCACCACGCCCAGCTAATTTTTGTATTTTTATTAGAGACGAGGTTTCACTATCTTGGCCAGGCTGGTCTTGAACTCCTGACCTCATGATCTACCCACCTAGGCCTCCCAAAGTGCCAGGATTACAGGTGTGAGCTGCCGCGCCCAGCCTACAATATCTCTTATAATAATTCACATTTGTATAGTACTTCATAAGAGTTAAAAACTCATAAGACTTTTAAATATTTTATTTCATTTTATCCCCAAAACAATATTGTGATATTGGTAAAGCAAATATTAACTCACAAAGAGGGAGAGTAAGACTCCAAAAGATAAAATTACAATTTTTTTAAAAAAAGGAACAAAACTATGATATGAACTCAAACCCAAGATTTTAAACCAATATGTGTTCTATTACCACTCAATCCTTTAAAGGTCACACCTTTAAAATGGATATATTGCAGATCCCACCATCACCTAGATTCTCTCTCTCTCTCTCACACACACACACAGTTTCAATAATGCACACAGAATCAATTATACACAATTGCTAAAACATGAAATTCTGAATTGCAAGTCTTTGCAATGACTCCCACCTTAAAATATAATACATCATTTTATAAGGAAGCCTCCCTCCTTTTCTATCCTTGTCCAAAACCAATCAATTAAACACCAGAGTCAAGATAACTTTGGAAATTCCAGGCAATTCTGAACTACCAGTTTATTTCTAGGAGATTCTACTATGCTGTCTTAGTTAGAGCCTTTCTATGTCTCATCCGAATTATCCCAGCTTATTCCTATGCAACATACTCCAGTTGAAACCGCTCAATCACAAGTACAGCTGAACTCAATTCAAGCATTTTCTAAATTACACCACAGTCTCTCCTGATTCTGTCCCTTTGCACATGCTTTCCTCTGCCTGCAAATGCTATTCCCTTCCCTATGTATCTGGTTTATTTAAAAGTTACCTCTTCGGTTGCTTTTGGGGACTTTGTCAAAAATTTTTACCAAGGCCAATGTCAGGAAGAGTATTTCCTAGATTGTCTTCTAGGATTTTTAAAGTCTTACATTTTTTTTGAAGGCTTACATTTGAATCTTTTATTCCCTTTGGATTAATGTCTGTACATTGTGAAAGGTGGGGGTCAAGCTTCAGTCTTCAGCATATGGCTAGCCAGTTATCCCAGCACCATTTATTGAATAGGGATTCCCTTCTCCGTTGCTTGTTTTTGTCCACCTTGTCAAAGATCATACAATTGTAGGCACATGGCTTTATTTCTGAGTTTTCTATCCTGTTCCATTGCTCTATGTGTCTGTTTTTGTACCAGTACCAAGGAATTGCAACAAAAACAAAAATAGTTAAGTGGGACCTTATTAAACTAAAAAGCTTCTTCACAGCAAAATAAACTGTCAACAGAGTAAACAGCCTATGGAATGGAAGAAAATATTCACTAACTGTGCATTGAACAAATCCAGAATTTGTCCTATGCAAGAACAAATATCCAGAATCGGCAGGGAACTTAAATAAATCAACAAACAGAAAGCAAATAACTCCATTAAACAATGAGCAAAGGATATCAACAGACACTTCTGAAAAGACATACAAGAAGCCAAAAAACATCTGAAAAAATGCTCATTATCACCAATCATCAGAGAGATACAAATCAAAACCACAATGAGATATGATCTCACACCAGTCAGAATGGCTATTATTAAAAAGTCAAAAAACAACAGATGATGATGAGGCTGTGGAGAAAAGGGAACACTTATATACTATTGTTGAGAATGTAAATTAGTCCAACCATTGTGGAAAATCGTCTGAAGATTTCTCAAAGAACTTAAAACAGAGCTACCATTTGGCCTACCATTACTAGGTATATACCTAAAAGAAAATAAGTCACTCTACCAAAAAGACACATGAACTCATATGTTCCTGGATGCACTATTTATAATAGCAAAAATACGAAATCAACCCAGGTGCCCATCCATGGTAGATTAGATAAAGAAAATGTAGTATATATATACCATGGAATACTATGCAGCCATAAGAAGAATGAAATCATGTCCTTTGCAGCAACATGGATGCATTTGGAGGCCATAGCCCTAAGCAAATTGACACAACAAAACCAAATAGCAGAAAACCAAATACCACATGTTCTTACTTATAGGTGGAAGCTAAACACTGAGCACACATTAACATAAATATGAGAACAATAGATGCTTAAGACTACTAGAGAGGGAGGCAAGGAGCAGGCATGGGTTGAAAAACTACCTATCAGGTACCATGCTCATTACCTGGGTGATGGAATCTGCACCCCAAACCTCAGCGTCACACAATATCCACATGTAACAAACCTGCACATGTACCCCCTTTATCTAAAATAAAAGTTGAAATTCTAAGAAATAAAAGTTACCTCTTCATAAAAGGTTTTTCTGACACCTCTGGTCTGTAGGCTAGATTATATACTCCACTTCTGTGCTCTCTGAGTTTAATTCTCTTATAACACTTTCATTACAATATTTTTCCATATATTAGTACTTCTTTAGTCTCTGTCACTAGGGTATAAACTCCTTGAAGACACAGAGAACTAGGTCATTTATCACAACTCCAGTGCCTAACATACTGTATGATGGTCAAAATAGAATCCCAAAATCAGGACATCAGCATGGCCGTGTTCTCCCTGAGGGTTCTAGAGGAGGATATTTTCTTGCATTGCCAAGCTTCTGGTGGTTGCCAACAATCCTGATGTTCCTTTCCTTGGAGATGCATCACTCTAATCTCTGACACTGTTATCAGGTGGCATTCTCCCCATGTGTCTATATCTAAATTCCCATCTCCTTATAAACAGTAGCCATTAAGTTAGGGCCCACTCTAATCTAGTATGACCTCACTTAACTAGATTACATCTGCAAAGAACTTACTTCCAAATAAGGTTACATTCACAGATTTTTGGGTGGACATGCATTTCAGGGAAATGCTATTTCACCTAGTACACTACGTTTCAACTGGAGAGAGGAGAATCTGAAATTCTGCATTTGGGGAACAGTACCCAAGAAACCAACCCAGCTATATTTGATTTGACATCCCAGGTCACTGCCTTATTTATGAAACAGGAACTTCCCACGGGAAATTACAACTGCTTTTTGTCTTAATTTGGAGAGTTTATTCATTCATTCATTCATCCACTCATCCATCACATATTTATGAAGTACCTTTAACATACTAATGGTATGGATATAACAATAAACAAAGCATACAAAAATCTCTGCCCTTGTGAAGCTTACCTGTGAGCAGCGGGGGGAGACAGATAAAGAAATATGTAAAACTCTGCACATGATATCAAATTTTGGTATGTTCAGTGGAAACATATTAAGCAGGAAATGGAGATAGGAAAGTTGAATGGGGTTGGAAATGTTGCACTGTTTAACGTGGTGACTAAAGAAGGCTCCACCAAGAAGGTGATATTTAAGCATCTAAAGAGGTAAAGGAGTTAGCCTTGTGGATATTTGGGAGAATATAGTTCTAGGTAGTAGAAACAAATGCAAAGGCCCTAGAGTAGGAGTGTGCCTGGGGAGTTAGAGACAAGCAAGGAGGCCAGGGTGATGACTACAAAGATAAGAGGAGAGCAGTAGGAAATAGGGCCTGCGGGGTAATGGAGGATACTACAGAGATCAGGATGTTCTTCCTCTCTCCACTACCGACTAAATGGTCATTGCAAGATGCCATGTTCCTAGTTTCTACATAGGGTACATTTTGAACTCCTAAGACACAAGTTTATTATATCAAATAGAAAATATATATATATAACTTTATTTCACAAAAATGAAATGCTATGCTCATTAAACATTAAAATTCAAGTAATTTTAGTGTCCTTCATCTGTCTGCCTTATAATCAGGAAACTAGAAACAATGTAGGTATCTAGATTATAATAAATAAATATTTATTTTTAGATAAGTTATACTTCTCATGTTAAAAAATACTTTCTATGTTACCATATCACTCTATATATGACACTTGATTTATCACAATTTGTCTTGGCAAAATAACTATCAAACTATTTTATTTAAACAAAAAGTTGATTCCCTAGTTCCCTTCAGTCTTGTCTAGATTTTCAGAATACAGTTAGATTCTCATTTGGTGCTACCTTATGAGAGAATTTGATAGAAAATGGCCTACTCAATAAAAAGTCAAACTTTCTTTTTTTTTTTTTTGAGACGGAGTCTCACTCTGTCGCCGAGACTGGAGTGCAGTGGCGCGATCCCGGCTCACTGCAAGCTCCGCCCCCCGGGTTCACGCCATTCTCCTGCCTCAGCCTCCCGAGTAGCTGGGACTGCAGGTGCCCGCCACCATGCCCGGCTAATTTTTTGTATTTTTAGTAGAGACGGGGTTTCACCGTGTTAGCCAGGATGGTCTCGATTTCCTGACCTCGTGATCCGTCCGCCTCGGCCTCCCAAAGTGCTGGGATTACAGACGTGAGCCACTGCTCCCAGCCTCAAACTTTCTTTTCTAAAAACTCATTCAATCAGAGAATATTAGACAGATAGACATAGAATATTAGACAGATAGAATATTAGACACGGCTTCCTCATAGGAAGACACTCTCTGTTGAACATTGTGACCTCTACATGTCTGCACTATAACTCAGCATCTTGTGCAAATTATCACATCTTTTCAATTAATGTTTTGTTTAAATCCAAAAATTTACATTTTTATGGTGATCTCAAGCTTACAAAGTTCTGCGACAAGGTAACAAACTATTTTTAAGAGAACAGTGTTCAAAGTCAAAGCACATGCATGTCTTATTTAATATTCACATCAACCTTATGAGATAAGAATTATGATCTTTATTTTGCAGTTGAGGAAACTGAAGCTCAAAGAGGAGTAGTGGTTTATCCAAGGTCATATCTGGTGGCAAAATAAGATTCAAGACCATTTGTGCCTGATTTGAAAGGCTTTGCTCTGAAACTCTGGACTCTAGCACCTATTTCACATTTTTATTTTGTGTAACTTTCCCAAAAACCCTATGAAGTACATATTACATCCAAAATACCCAGAATACATTTTCTTTCTTTTTTTTTTTTTTTTCTTGAGACAGGGTCTCACTCTGTCAGCCAGGCTGGAATGCAGTGGCACAATCTCAGGACACCACAATCTCCACCTCCCAGGTTCAAGCTATTCTCCCACCTCAGCCTACCCAAGTAGATGGGACTACAGGTGTGCTCCACCACACCAAGCTAACAATTCAGTTTTTTGTTTGTTTGTTTGTTTGTTTGTTTTTAGTAGAGATGAGATTTTACCACGTTGGCCAGGCTGGTCTCTAACTCCTGACCTCAAGTCATCCGCCTGCCTTGGCCTACCAAAGTTCTGGTATTACAGGCATGAGCCACTGTGCCTGGCCCCAGAATACATTTTCAAAGAGGTTAAACAATATATCCTGAGTCATAGACCCATTTAGTGGTAGATCCACTCATTTATTCATTCATTCATTCAACAAACATTTAGGAAGTACCTACTCCACTAAGCAATGAGCATTAATGGTGAAAAAACACCCACTCTTCTGGAACTTACAGTCTAAAGAGAGGGAATTTTAAAATAACTAACAATTATTAAGTGCTTATTATGAACCAATTACTATTCTAAGCATTTCACTGGTACTGCCTCATTGGAAATTCAGAACAGCCTCATATGATAGTATTTTAGATAAGGAAAGTGAGTCCCCAAAGACGTTAATTGGACCAAGGTCCACAGATTGTAAATACTGATTCAGGCTTTGAATCCAGGCAATCTAGACCCAGAGACTGTGCTTTTAATTACTCTGCTATGTTTGTTCTTGAGATAGAAAATAAATAAATATATTAAATAATTAAAGTTGTAATATGGATTCCTTGCTGAATTATAGCTTTCATTGTACCACATTGCCTTCTGAGATATTTTTTTCCCCGCTAGTCCTACGGTAGCTTCCCTGGAGTCCCAGTTGTCAACTAACAAATGGGTCAAGTTAGCTTGGCAGTGACATAAGCAGACACTACCTTTATCACTTCCCTTCTTCCACTCAACAGTTTGTAAGAACCCAGAATGCCTGGCATTAGTGGGCATTTCAGATTTCTCAGTGCTGGCACAGACAAGCAACCATTCCAAACCTGGAACCTAAAGCAGCAGTCAAGGAAGACAAGAGGACAACGAAGGCAGCATTGAGTGTGCCAAGCAAATCGAATGCCAAGAAAGAAATTTTGTTTGTTACTAATTTTAATAACAAATCAGAATTTATTACCTATAAGGTATAATCTATTAAAAGTAGCTCAAGAACCATTTAGGGTTTCTGTTTTTTTTTTTAATTTTATTATTATTATACTTTCAGTTTTAGAGTACATGTGCACAATGTGCAGGTTAGTTACATAGGTATACATGTGCCATGCTGGTGTGCTGCACCCATTAACTCATCATTTAGCATTAGGTATATCTCCTAATGCTATCCCTCCCCCCTCCCCTCACCCCACAACAGTCCCCAGAGTGTGATGTTCCCCTTCCTGTGTCCATGTGTTCTCATTGTTCAATTCCCACCTATGAGTGAGAACACGCAGTGTTTGGTTTTTTCGTCCTTGCGATAGTTTACTGAGAATGATGATTTCCAATTTCATCCATGTCCCTACAAAGGACATGAACTCATCATTTTTTATGGCTACATAGTATTCCATGGCATATATGTGCCACATTTTCTTAATCCAGTCTATCATTGATGGACGTTTGTGTTGGTTCCAAGTCTTTGCTATTGTGAATACTGCCGCAATAAACTTACGTGTGCATGTGTCTTTATAGCAGCATGATTTATAATCCTTTGGGTATATACCCAGTAATGGGATGGCTGGGTCAAATGGTATTTCTAGTTCTAGATCCCTGAGGAATCGCCACACTGACTTCCACAATGGTTGAACTAGTTTACAGTCCCATCAACAGTGTAAAAGTGTTCCTATTTCTCCACATCCTCTCCAGCACCTGTTGTTTCCTGACTTTTTAATGATTGCCATTCTAACTGGTGTGAGATGGTATCTCATTGTGGTTTTGATTTGCATTTCTCTGACACCCAGTGATGATGGGCATTTTTTCATGTGTCTTTTGGCTGCATAAATGTCTTCTTTTGAGAAGTGTCTGTTCGTATCCTTTGCCCACTTTTTGATGGGGTTGTTTGTTTTTTTCTTGTAAATTTGTTTGAGTTCATTGTAGATTCTGGATATTAGCCCTTTGTCAGATGATTAGATTGCAAAAATTTTCTCCCATTTTGTAGGTTGCCTGTTCACTCTGATGGTAGTTTGTTTTGCTGTGCAGAAGCTCTTTAGTTTAATAAGATCCCATTTGTCAATTTTGGCTTTTGTTGCCATTGCTTTTGGTGTTTTAGACATGAAGTCCTTGCCCATGCCTATGTCCTGAATGGTAATGCCTAGGTATTCTTCTAGGGTTTTTATGGTTTTAGGTCTAATATGTAAGTCTTTAATCCATCTTGAATTAATTTTTGTATAAGGTGTAAGGAAGGGATCCAGTTTCAGCTTTCTACATATGGCTAGCCAGTTTTCCCAGCACCATTTATTAAATAGGGAATCCTTTCCCCATTGCTTGTTTTTGTCAGGTTTGTCAAAGATCAGATAGTTGTAGATATGCGGCGTTATTTCTGAGGGCTCTGTTCTGTTCCATTGATCTATATCTCTGTTTTGGTACCAGTACCATCCTGTTTTGGTTACTGTAGCCTTGTAGTATAGTTTGAAGTCAGGTAGCCTGATGCCTCCAGCTTTGTTCTTTTGGCTTAGGATTGACTTGGTGATGCAGGCTCTTTTTTGGTTCCATATGAACTTTAGTTTTTTCCAATTCTGTGAAGAAAGTCATTGGTAGCTTGATGGGGATGGCATTGAATCTATAAATTACCTTGGGCAGTATGGCCATTTTCACGATATTGATTCTTCCTACCCATGAGCATGGAATGTTCTTCCATTTGTTTGCATCCTCTTTTATTTCATTGAGCAGTGGTTTGTAGTTCTCCTTGAAGAGGTCCTTCACGTCCCTTGTAAGTTGGATTCCTAGGTATTTTATTCTCTTTGAAGCAATTGTGAATGGGAGTTCACTCATGATTTGGCTCTCTGTCTGTTATTTGTGTATAAGAATGCTTGTGATTTTTGCACATTGATTTTGTATCCTGAGACTTTGCTGAAGTTGCTTATCAGCTTAAGGAGATTTTGGGATGAGACGATGGGGTTTTCTAGATATACAATCATGTCATCTGCAAACAGGGACAATTTGACTTCCTCTTTTCCTAATTGAATACCCTTTATTTCCTTCTCCTGCCTAATTACCCTGGCCAGAACTTCCAAAACTATGTTGAATAGGAGTGGTGAGAGAGGGCATCCCTGTCTTGTGCCAGTTTTCAAAGGGAATGCTTCCAGTTTTTTTAACACCCCACTGTCAACATTAGACAGATCAACGAGACAGAAAGTTAACAAGGATACCCAGGAATTGAACTCAGCTCTGCACTAAGCAGACCTAATAGACATCTACAGAACTCTCCACCCCACATCAACAGAATATACATTTTTTGCAGCACCACACCGCACTTATTCCAAAATTCACCACATAGTTGGAAGTAAAGCTCTCCTCAGCAAATGTAAAAGAACAGAAATTATAACAAACTGTCTCTCAGACCACAATGCAATCAAACTAGAACTGAGGATTAAGAAACTCACTCAAAACCGCTCAACCACATGGAAACTGAACAACCTGCTCCTGAATGACTACTGGGTACATAACGAAATGAAGGCAGAAATAAAGATGTTCTTTGAAACCAACGAGAACCAAGACAACATACCAGAATCTCTGGAACAAATTCAAAGCAGTGTGTAGAGGGAAATTTATAGCACTAAATGCCCACAAGACAAAGCAGGAAAGATCCAAAATTGACACCCTAACATCACAATTAAAAGAACTAGAAAAGCAAGAGTAAACACATTCAAAAGCTAGCAGAAGGCAAGAAATAACTAAAATCAGAGCAGAACTGAAAGAAATAGAGACACAAAAAACCCTTCAAAAAATTAATGAATCCAGGAGCTGGTTTTTTGAAAGGATCAACAAAACTGATAGACCGCTAGCAAGACTAATAAAGAAGAAAAGAGAGAAGAATCAAATAGATGCAATAAAAAATGATAAAGGGGATATCACCACTGATCCCACAGAAATACAAACTACCATCAGAGAATACTACAAACACCTCTACGCAAATAAACTAGAAAATCTAGAAGAAATGGATAAATTCCTCAACACATACACCCTCCCAAGACTAAACCAGGAAGAAGTTGAATCTCTGAATAGACCAATAACAGGCTCTGAAATTGTGGCAATAATCAATAGCTTACCAACCAAAAAGAGTCCAGGACCAGATGGATTCACAGCCAAATTCTACCAGAGGTACAAGGAGGAACTGGTACCATTCCTTCTGAAAGTATTCCAATCAATAAAAAAAGAGGGAATCCTCCCTAACTCATTTTATGAGGCCAGCATCATCCAATCAATAAAAAAAAGAGGGAATCCTCCCTAACTCATTTTATGAGGCCAGCATCATCCTGATACCAAAGCCTGGCAGACAGACAACCAAAAAAAGAGAATTTTAGACCAATATCCTTGATAAACATTGATGCAAAAATCCTCAATAAAATACTGGCAAACCGAATCCAGCAGCACATCAAAAAGCTTATCCACCATAATCAAGTGGGCTTCATCCCTGGGATGCAAGGCTGGTTCAATATACACAAATCAATCAATGTAATCCAGCATATAAACAGAACCAAAGAAAAAAACCACATGATTATCTCAATAGATGCAGAAAAGGCCTTTGACAAAATTCAACAACACTTCATGCTAAAAACTCTCAATAAATTAGGTATTGATGGGATGTATCTCAAAATAATAAGAGCTATCTATGACAAACCCACAGCCAATATCGTACTGAATGGGCCATTTAGGGTTTTTAAGGACATAGGAGTAAACAGCAATGCCATAAGAATTTCCAAACTTGGAAATGCAAGAAGCACTTGCAATAGATTGGTCCTTTCCTAGAAGATTGCAGTGATATCCAAAACAAAAACAACAAACAAAAACCATAATAGAAGTCTAGAAGGATGAGCATGGTGGCTTACATCTGAGCTTTGCAGATGGCTTGAGTCCAGGAGTTCCAGACCAGCCTGGGAAACATGGTGAAACCCATCTCTATTAAAAAAAATTTATATATATATAGCGAGGCATGCTGGTGCATGCCTGTGTTCCTGGCTACTCAGAAGTCTACCTGGGAGGATCACTTAAGCCTGGGAGAAAGAGGTTGCAGTGGACTGCAATAGTGCCACTGCACTCCAGCTTGGGCAATAGAAGGAGACTTGCTGTTTTTTTGTTGTTGTTTTTGTTATTGTTTTTTTAAAAGAAAATCTAGAATACAGGAGAAAATGCACTACAAGCCTTACTAAAACATCTGGACCACCTCACTTTGGCCATCAAGAAAATTTAGAAAGCAGTTGTAATACCAAGTTTGGATGTTTGGATTAGGGTAAGGGTGAGAATTAAGAGGACTTAACCAACCCTCAAGTCACACCAGATAAACATTCTAAGGAAAATGTGTGCTTAGAATACCAACTCAAGATAAATCTCTCTGCTACCCTTACAACTGGATATTGTGCAGGGGTTATAAAGAGGATTCTGGGACAGACTGCTTGGGTTTAAAACACATTTCTACTTTTAAAAAAAGTGACCTTAGTAAATTATAGAATCTCTTTTTACCTTAGTTTTTACATCTTCAAATAAAACTAAAAATAATAAATTAGTTTTATTCTGATTATTAAATAAAATTAATCTATATAAAACATTTAGAATAATGTCTGACACATGCACAGTGCTACGTCAGTGTCTGAGATTATTACGCTGCTAAAAGCCTCTCCCATATGAATTTCTAGAGCTACAACTGCTTGAAGGACATAATAATTGACAGAAATCAGGTGTAGGGTAAGAAGCAACAGGGGAGGGGAAAGAATAATTTTTGAGTTCATGATAAGAGTAGGTCTCATGTTGCTTATAAGTGCGCTTTAGATTTTTTCAGAGACATCTAAACAAACATATTTTGTTTAATACAAGTTGACAATACTTTCTCCTTCTCTCCTCATTCTGTTCTTAAGTCCTTATCTCTGCCATTGAGGTGTAGGGGACTGAGTTGTTTCTCCTGGCTGTACTGATTAGTGGTTCTCCAGATAAAACACTGTTACTGTCCAGGCTGTTTAAACTTAGTGAAGAAGAATTAAAATCAAATATTAGCAGAAATATTGCTGGAAAATATTTTCTGAAGTGTGACATGAAAGCTTTCATCAAAACTCTTAGTAATAATTCATTATCTATGGTTGATAGGGTTATGAATGATTTATATTTTCATCTTTTTTTTGTATTTCCAAAAATGTATAATAAATAAAAATTTCTTTTATGATTAGGAAAATAAACAATTACAAATCTTAAAGAGTTTAAAAGAGCAAGACACGAAGTCAAATCTTAAAGAGTTTAAAAGAGCAGTTTATATGTGATTAACATAATCATGTAAAATAAGCAAGCAGACAAAACTGTGTTTAGAGAAGGTACTGAAAGGAAAATAGTATAAACAACAATTTCTCATTGCGTAATGTTACCCTACCTTTTATTTTTCTTTATTTTATAAGTTTTCAATAAATAACATGTGGTACTTTCATTAGAGAAGAGTGCCAACTAATTTCAATTAAAACATAAAACCTCAAGCAGGTTTATCTTAGGTGTTTGAAATATAAGTCTTTGTTTTTCTTCTTGCCTAAATTAGGCTTTAAATTTAGTGGAAAATTATTTCCTGATCAGACTATAAATGAAAATAAATCGAGCGGGAGAGGAAACAGGGGCTGTCATGGAATGATGGAGTAAGAAAGAAAAAGCACAAGTTATTTACGGTTTCCAACCTCTTCTAGGCTTTCAGCACTGCCCAGCAATCCTTTCAGTTGTCTCTCCTCAGCTATTTCTCCTAGACCGTAAAGTAGCTATTATAAATCTCCATCACGCTCATCAAGATCCTGTCCCAGCCCACTCACCTCTCCGCAGATGACCTTGCTACCTACCTCATCAAGAAGATAGAAGTCATAAAGCACAAACTTCCCGATCTTTCCTTCTCCAGCTTCTATCTTCAAGGTCACACATACATTAAAATCTTAACCTAAGTTTATCTCCTTTCCTCCAGGGAAGGAGAGATAGCTATCCCTCTTTCTTTCCAAAGTTAATTTTCTTCTCTTATGCTTCTGATCCCAGTTTCTTTTGTACTTTCCCTTTGTTGTTACTGTCTTTCTCTCCTCCTTCTGCCCTCCATACTATCTCTGTCTCCTCCTTATGGCACTGCCTCCTCTTTCCTTTTCTCTTCTCTCTGTTTATTTTTCAACCCAAAGCATTCCAATGTTGACTTGGGGCAGATATTCTGCTACCACTCCAGAGGTAGTCTCAAACATCCCTATAGCTTCTTCAGCATCACCTCTAAATTTCTGACTACCATTTCTCCATCTCAAATCACAACCACTCTTCTTAGCTCCCAAACCATACTCCTAAACATTTACATCTGAATGTCATACTGATACTTGTTAATATGTCCAATATTGAGCTCATCCCTACCATGGAACTTGTTCCTTCTCTGTATTACCTAGCTCCCCAATGCCATCACCAACCAGACACTTATTGTAGAAACCTCTGAATTATCTCTGATTCCCTCCTTATCTCCTTCCTTTAATCAAAATTGAATTTCCAAATTTCAATCTCCAAAAATTTCTTGAGTTCAATCATTGCTCTGCATATCCATAGTGACATAATTGTTATATTTAACAATATATGCGTTATAATTGTTATAATAAAAATAATAATATAATTGTATATTATAATAATATAATTGTTATATTTAACAATATATGTAGAGCACATTTATTAGACATGTGGGTGGATGGATGGATGGATGCATAGATGGATGCATGGATGGATAGATAAATGTAAAAAATAGGGAGAAGGCTATAAGACAAACCAGGATGTTGTGTGTAATCTTTCACAACAAATCTACTTATGAAAAATGTCATTATTCACCTAAGTTTCACGTTTGAATATGTTAGGACAAAACACCAGCTACTCAGGAAGCTGAGGCAGGAAGATCACTTGAGCCCAGGAGTTCAAGGCTACAGTAAGCTATGATCGTGCCACTATGCTCTAGCCTGGGCAACAGAGCAAGACCCTGTCTTTAAAAAAGAAAAGAAAAAACATGCAGACCCGATAACAGAAAGTGAATAAATATGGAATGAATTCAAAATGTGGAAAATGGGGTAGACACATTGGAGAGGTTGTTAAAATAATCAACTAGAAGACATGATGTGTTGGAGAGAAGCATGATTCCTCTAAAATAAATTCAAATTTCACACAACAGAAAAAGAGAATGATGTTATTCACCAGTCCTGAAAATCCCTATCTCATCACCTAAAATTCTGAAAACTTCCTTGCTTGTACCCTATCCCTGCTCTTTTAGTGAAGAAGCTTACCCCATAGATTGTTCAGAGCTAGAGCTGAGTTATTAACCAAAGATATTGTCTGTGGTAGTTTAAAATAGGGACCTTTTATATCAGAGTTAAAGTCTTTGGTGAAGCTTAAACATTCTTAGTTAATGTTACAATTACACATCTTGGCTTTTTTCTCAAGCTACTGCAAAAGACAGAATGGTATCAAGGAGGAGAGTCAGAGCACGAATGACTGCAAGTGAAAACCATTCCCAAGGCCTGCCTTATCACAGAAAGAAAGGTAAAACTGGAAACTGAAATAAAACAAAAATAGCATCTATGAAAGGAAGATTGCTGGGTCATCTTGGTGATAATCAATCAATTGAGGCTATTACCAGAACTCCTGAAGGTAGAAAAAATAAGCTAAGCTATAAATAAATGCTTTAAATAAACAAAATTATTTAAGTTATAAATAATGATTACCAGTTTGTAATCTAAATCAAGAAAAAATTTTTAATAAAGAAAAAGAAAAAGTCTTGTAAGTATTCCTGTCATAGGCTTAATGGATAATAGTTTTTGGTTTGTTGTTCCCTTAGCAATACACAATGGTTATTTCTATAGTCACTCGTCAGATATACAACTATTTAAAAATAAACAGGAAAAGATCTGGATGGTGAAGATCTTTCTGAATACCTCAAGGGAACACTAACATGGCAAATAAAACTCACTGATATAAATCTAGTATCAAAAATGAGCAAATAAATCTGTAAGTATTTTCTATCTGCCTTGCATAATTCTTTGTTACCCATCTTAAGGAATAAGGAGTTTAATCTTCACACTGCAGCCAAAGTGGATACCACAGAATATATCAAACAATGTTTCTCCTCTGTTCAAAACCCCCTCCAATGGCTTCCCATCTCATTCAGAGAAAAATGCAAGTCCATGTGGAAGCATCCATGGTCTTATATGATGTAGCTTCCTACCACCTACCTGGCCTCATCTGCTACTACTCTGTTCGTCTCTTATTCATCCTCTAGCCACACTCTTCTCCTATTTATTTCTAGCCACATTATTAACCCATCTACCTGTATTCAGCAGGTACACTCCTGATTCAGCAACATCACACATGTTGTCTCTACCCAGGACAATCTTCCCCCAGGCATCAGAAAGTGGTACCATACTTTCTCCAGCCAGTGTAAATTACATCTTGGATATGCTTTCCTTTACTACTCCTCAATGAGATTTCCTAAATGTCTTTATTTTTTTCTCTTACATGTATCACTACCTGGCACACTCCCATAATTATTTGTTTATTTATTTTCTGTTCCTCATACCCTATCTCCTAGGAGTTCAATTCATAGTTGTATCTTCAGGGCCTAGAATAGTAGCTAGTACATAGTAGAAGCTCAATGAAAATTTATGGAATAACTAACTAGTAAAGGCTAAAGTATGATGAGGCCCCCAGGAAGAGCTAGCAAGTTCTGCTTTATGCCTGAGTTGTTGCCTACAAGAGAAATACTAAGGATGCCAGATAGCAAAGGGGATTCAAAACGGAGGAACAGTATTTCACATGATAGAAATGTTTGAGAAGAATCATGGAAGCAAGCATAAGAGAGAACACTTCAGAACTAGTTAAAGCCAATGAAGCAGGGAAATACATATTTTAGAATGCTTCCCATTTAAGCTCAGGTTTAATCTTTTTAACCTTTGTTGGTAATTCCTTCACCAAGAGTTCAAGATATCTGAAGTAGTTTAGTTTCCCTTTATCATTATGAAAGTTACCTCACTACCTCTGATTATACTTTTGCATTTAAGCCTACCGTGTTTGATATTAATATAGCTACTCAGCTTTTCTCTTCTTTTTTTGATGGCTGTTACATAGCTTATCCTTTTTTATATTTTTATGGCTACCCTATTGGCTTATTTATCTTTAACTTTTTTCTTATAAATGGCATATATATGGGTTTTGATATTTTAGCCAATCTGACAATCTCTGACTTTTCATTGTCATTTCTTATCCTATTTATATTAATGTAATTATTATTATAGTTGTATTTAAGAATACCATTTTGCCATTTGTTTTCTTTTTGTTTTATCTATGTATCTTTTTTTAACTTCTTGTGTTATTTTGGCTTTAAATAATATATATAGTATTTTATTTTATCTCTTTTATTGGCTATTTTCCTATACCTTTTTTTGTATTTTTAGTGTTTATTTTAGGAATTATAATATGCATCCTTAAATTATCACTGTCCACACTGAATTGTTATACCACTTCACATACATCACATATAAGAACCTTATAACTGTACACTTCCATTTACCCTCTTTCTGTCTTTTCTGCTTTTGTTTTCATATGTTGTATACATATCTTATAGATCAACAACACTGTATTATTTTTTTTTACTTTAAAGAGTCAGTTGTCGAAAAAATTTTTGCAATCTATCCATTTGACAAAGGGCTGATAACCAGAATCTACACAGAACTTAAACAAATTTACAAGAAAAAAAAAAAAACCATCAAAAAGCGGGCAAAGGATATGAACAGACACTTCTCAAAAGAAGACATTTATGTGGCCAACAAACATATGAAAAAAAGCTTATCATCACTGGTCATTAGAGAAATGCAAATCAAAACCACAATGAGATACCATCTCACGCCAGTTAGAATGATGATCATTAAAAAGTCAGGAAACAACAGATTCTGGAGAGGATGTGGAGAAACAGCAATGCTTTTACACTGTTGGTGGGAGTGTAAATTAGTTCAACCACTGTGGAAAATAGTGTGGTTATTCCTCAAGGATCTAGAACCAGAAATACCATTTGACTCAACAATCCCATTAGGGGGTATACACCCAAAGGTTTATAAATCATTCTATTATAAAGACACATGCACACATATGTTTACTGCAGCACTGTTCACAATAGCAAAGACTTGGAACCAACCCAAATGCCCATCAATGATAGACTGGATAAAGAATATGTGGCACATATACACCATGGAATACTATGCAGCCATAAAAAGGATGAGTTCATATATTTTGCAGGGACATGGATGAAGCTGGAAACCAGCATTCTCAGCAAACTAACACAGGAACAGAAAACGAAACACCACTTGTTTGGTGGGAGTTGAACAATGAGAACACATGGACACAAAGAGGGCAGCATCACATATTGGGGCCTGTCAAGGGGTGGGGAGCAAGAGGAGGGATAGCATTAGGAGAAATACCTAATGTAGATGATGGGTTGATGCTTGCAGCAAACCACCATGGCAAGTGTACACCTATGTAACAAAATTGCACATTCTGCACATGTATCCCAGAATTTAAAGTATTTTTTTAAAAAATGCATTGACAAAGACTGTTAACTAAATATTAACAATGGCTATCTCTCGGGGGTAGGATTACAAGTGATTTCTTTTCTTCTTGCTAATCTGAATTTTCTAAATTTTATACATTAAATTTTTACAATAAATAAAGCATTTTCACATACCCACATGCTCACAATTTTTGGTGATTTTTATTTTTTGTGTAGATCTAAGTTTATATCTTGTATCATTTCCTTTTATTCTGAAAAACTTCCTTCAACGTGTCTTAGTACAAGTATGCTGATGTTGAATTATCTCATATTTATTTATTTAAATAAACATATTTATATAGTATATAAATATATATTTATATAGTATATAAATATATATTTATATAGTATATAAATATATATTTATATAGTATATAAATATATATTTATATAGTATATAAATATATATTTATATAGTATATAAATATATATTTATATTCATTTTTGAAAGACATGTTTATGGATATAAAATTCTAGGATGACCTTTTTCTTTCATCATTTTAAAGATGTAGTTTTTTTCATACTTGCATTGTTTTACATAAGTCAGCAGCATTCTTCATAATTCCCAGTTTATAATAAGACAATCTCACTATTCCTAAGATTTCTCTTTATCTTTGGTTTTTCAGCAATTCAAGCATGGTTATGATTGATGTTCATTAAGCTTCTTGGATATGTGGTGCTATGGTTTGGATGTTTATTCCTCCCAAAATTCATACTAAAACTTAATCCCCAATGCAATAGTATTAAGAGGTGAGGTCTTTAGGTCATGAAGGTCATTCCTTATGAATGCAATTAGCACCCTTATAAAAGGGTTTCAGGGAGTTCGATAGTCCTATTTTGCCCTTTTGACCTTCTGCTCCTCTTCCACCATGTGAGGATACAGCAAGAAGACACCATCTTGAAAGTAAAGAACAAGCCCTTACCAGATACCAAATCTGCTGGAACTTTGATCTTGGACTTCCTAGCTACCAAAACTGTGAGAAATCAATTGCTACTATTTATTAGTTACCAAGTCTATTTTGTTATAGCAGCAGAAGTGGACTAATACATGTAGGTTGATATTTTTAATAAAATTTGGGAAACTATTAAACTATTATTTCACCAAAAAATTTACCCATTTTTTCTTACCTCTCCTGTTGGGACTGCAATTATACATCTATTAGACTATTTGATGTTGCACCAAAAGTTATTGAGGCTTTTTTGTTATAAGTTGTCTTTCTCTATGTACTTCAGTGTGGATAGTATATTTTGCACTGATTTAAGTTCACTGATATTTTCTTCTGCAGCATCTACTCTGCTGTTAAGCCCATTCAGTTAACTTTTTCTACCAAGTATTGTACTTTTAAGATCTAGAATATCTACTTGGTTCTTTTTTAAGGTTTCCCATTTCATGGCTGGGATTTCCCACCAACTATTCAATCACTAAGGCCATCTTTCCCTTTACATTATTAAACATATTTATAATAGCATTTTAACAACCTTGTATGCTAATCCTAATATTTCTGTCACTAATCTCTATTGACTATTTTTTTTTCATGGTTTTCTCATATCTAGTGATTTCTTAAAGTAGCTGACAATTGTAGATGCTACATTGTTGACATCATCAGAGTGACAAGTTTCATTCTGGCAGGCAGCTAATTTACTAGCACATTAGCTTTATCCTATCAAGACTTCTTTAAATACTCTGTTAGGGGATGTCTAAGGCAATCAATCAAAGGCTGGAGTAGGCCTCCTCCAAAGGCATGAATTTTGGGGGGTGTCAGCCCAATGACTAACATGTTCAGCAAGGTCCTTCTGCTCTAGCTCATAAAAATTCCAACGTCACCCAGAACTGTGCAAACTCCAGAATCTCTATGTAGCTCACAAATATGTAGTTGCTGCCAAATCTAATCAAATTTCACCTTGCACCCACCCATCTTATTGTTCAACAAGACCAGGTAGTATTTCCTATGCAGATTATTGGAGTTCCTTCTCCACACGGTTCTCTCATATCTAATATTTTACCCTGCAAATTTCACCCACCTTAGCAGCTGTAAGAGCCAATATTTCTTTCCTCCACCCATTAAGATTTTTGCTTTCTACCAAGCAACATGCTAAATAGCAATAAACCTTGTCTTACATACTTTACTTGTTTCAGGGATCATGGTCTTATGTTGACTGTTGTTTAATGTCCAAAAACAGTTGCTTTATGACTTTTGTCCAATTTTTTAGTTGCCTGTGGCATAAAAGTAAGTCTGATATACATTATTCCATCACATTTGAATAATATAATATCTTTTGATAATTTTTATTTTCATCAAAATTTTGGAGTCAAATTAGTCCACTTCAGGTTATAGAAAATATTCACAAATAGCCTAATTGACAAAGGCAGTTATTATCGAACCATCAGAAAAATCATATTTACTTTCTCTCAGAATAAAAGTCTAATTTAATTTTTAATTACAGCAAAGGTATTAATATACCTTTCCACAAAAACAATCTTACGTCTTCGAAGCAAATGATAGATAGATAGAATAAGGCATTTCCATGAGTACGTCATCTGGACAAGCTAAGTACAAATACTTTCAATATTTCTTATAGATTTTTCTTTGTTTTTCTCTCATAGTAGCAATTTACTTTTCCTAATACTCAAGGGATAAAAAGTCATGGCATCATTCAGGAAAAATAGACATCACTCTCACTGTTCCACTCTAAAGCATACATGAATTCAGAATGTGACAATATTAGACAAAATAATTTATCTAAATTACCTTAATTTTTCCATAATAGGAATATGCTTAACACATGGAAAGACAGGAAGCCCTATCACAGGTTTATGGGGAATTTAATTAATGGCACTTTGCAGACAGCAATATTTCCAAATGTACTTTTATTTGGTGACCCAGATGACAAGTCTCTAGATGGAAGAAAGGTAAAACAGAAACTCCAGTTTGAAAATCTTGCTTCTATATGGCCTTAATGTCTTTCTGTCCATGCGTTATGTTTAATTCTATTTTAAATTTTTTACTTTTTGTACCTGTGATTTCTTTTTGTTGCAATAGTTTGGTAGATTTCATGTGTTTTTTTTTTCTTTTGTTTTCCTTATAAGGAGAAAAGGGTTTCTGCATGGGAATTCCTTTTGTTCTGACATATGGGTGATTTCTTGGTGCTATTTCCCACCTATTTCTGTCCCCAGCTACAGGTTGAGGTCTGCATATTGTTTTTTTTTCTTAGAGGCATACAAAGGGCAGGAGGAAAACTAAACTAAGAGCATATGTGGCATCTTTAGAGTAAAATTGATCACTCTCTCTTCAGGGTTTGTTAAACATCTTGTCCCAGGATTGACTTCTCCTAACTGTAATGTTATATTACATGTGGTTTCCCTAAGATCCCTCATTTTTCACAAAGAGTCAGCCTCACTGTTTACTTCATCATTTTAGCTGTTTTACTCCATCAGCCATTTATAGCAGCCATTAATAATAAGAAGAAAATCATAAGGCTACCCACTCACTTGTGGGGATCTCTCCAGGTTTGGTCATATTAGTGAGAATTCTAAAAGTTTTGTCAACGTACTAATTAGATTTTACCAGAGATAAAGGGGACAGTGTTGGCAAGATAATGGGAAGGAGGGCTAGATACCATTAGAAGCCAAACTGTGCTATGCCTCTCTATTCCACTCTGGATCCTTAATTTTTTTTTTTTTTTTTTTTTTTTTTTTTTTTTTTTTTTTTTTTTACCTTGGATGCTAGTTTTTCAAGATTGCTGCATCAGATTTTGCACCTTTCCTTTTCTGGTGGTGGTGGCTGTTGTGACTATGTGTGTGTGAGTTTTAACTAGTTTTTGCTCCTGCAATTAGGTATTGAGAATGGGGAAATATGTGTTGCAGCTTCAATATGCCATCTTAAACTTGAAATATCTTTAATTTTCACAACAATCCTGAGAAATATTAGCTTGGCCATTTTAAAGTGCAGAGAGGTTACAAGTATTAATGAGAAATGAAATAGGATTGCAAAGTTTTCATTCTTTAACAATATTAATTGTGTTCCTACTATGTGCCATCCACTGTGCTAGGTAATGAGGACGCAGAAATGAACCAAAGAGATGTGGCCTCTGCACTCACAGAGCTTACCCTCTTGTAGGGGAAGCAGATATTTAAACTACTGATCATAATACAGTAAAATATGTTCTATGATACAGGAAGGTACATCTAAAAACAGGGTCTCATATAAGGACAGTGAGAGCTTTTCAAGTTAAAAAATACAGAGTATATATGGATAATAACAGATGCTCAGAAAATGTTAATTTTCTTCCCTTCCTAAACTCCCAAATAACCACAAAACATAAAGGCACTCTGTATTGCCTACTTCTAGCATTGTTGGAAAGAGGCCATTATACAGTGTGCACAGAAACAGTGTTTGTTATCTCTAGGTATAGGCTGATGAGGACTAAATTCTGAGAGTGAAATCCAGGTCATGGAAACTAATGGCAGGAACTGCTATGTCAAATAGTTTAACCAAAGGGTTTAGTAATGCACCTGATCAACAGAAAGTGCCTAATGATCAATTTGAGTAGACAATTAAATGGGGCACCCATGGATATCAGAGAAAGAGAAAAATATTTTTCTCCGTTCTTTCTGTCTATCCATTAGAGTGGTAAGTCCATAACTCTATGTACTAAGTGATGATCTCGTTCAAATGAAAACATATTCACCATAACACCTTGGGTTAAGACATTTGGCCTGGAAATCATGCCTCAGGGTTAAAAGTAATTTTTTAGGTTCTCTCCCTTATGAATCAATTTTTTAAATCAAGCTACAGCCACTGATAAAATAACCTTTTTTATTTTAATGAAATTATTTATTCTGTTTTCTGTATTTGCAAAGTGTCTTTTCATCAAGAGGAACAAAAATCACCACAGACACAAATTAACCTTTCCAATGTCCCTGTCAGACAGCAAAATTATCATGTTACTATATATGCATCTATCTCTCTATATACTCATTCAGTTTCACAAATATTAAGGAAGACTAACAACAATCAAAGTAATTTAATGAAGACAATATTTTAAATAAATTCTCAATTTCAACTCAGGCAATAGAGCATGTAATAAGGCAGATGGACTAATTTCAAAATCAATATTGGCCAGTATATTCAACCAGCAAACAGATGAAGAGAACGTTTTAAAATACTATTAAGTCATTAGCTGCAATTAATAATTCATTTCAAAAGTTTACAGTTTCAGTTTTTAATAGCAAACAGTCACAATTTTAAGTGCTTCTCAAATGTACCTATCAAGTACAAATATTCTTGTTAAGTTGGTGGGAAATACAGATGTGCTTATATTGTGATATTGTGTGCCTATGTCCTTTCATCCATCCTTTCATTCATCCATCCATCCATCCTTTCATTTATACATTAATCCAGCTATTCATGCATTTCCTCATTCAACAACTCTTTAGAGTCAATAATTATAGTAACAAAAGTTTAGAAGTGCAAGCAAAATTAATTTTTGTTTATATTGTTAGGAAAACCTTCCAAAGATGAACTGAAACCTAATGAATGAGAAGAATTTTAACAAGGGAGTCGGGGGAAAACGGAAACAGAATTACATGTAGAATGAAAAGTCTGGACCAAAGAACAAAACTAGGAAACAGTATGTTCAGGAAACAATGAGTCAATATAAGTAAGTTGACATAAGTATTTATGATTACTTTTAAGTACTTATAAGTTATTTAAGAAGATTTGAAATACAGGAAATACAGATGAAAAAGTGGTGAGGATCTAGATTTTTGAAGGCTTTGAATGCCAGAATAGATCATATACAAATTATTTTATTGTCAGTGAGAAGCCAGTAAAAGTTGTTGAGGAATCAAATAATCAAAGGGGTACTTTTGGAAGTCTCCTGTAGGCAATGTGTAGAATATATTCTATGAAGCATTAACTAAAAGGAGACTTATTCAGTAGATAAAAACACTGTGCATACATCGATTACTTGTATTTTAACACTTCTATAGTCAGGATGAGGGAAGGATCAAGCAGATAAGAGATGGCTTACTAAAAAAAGTTAAGTCTATATTCTAAGATCTTTACATGTATTAATTCATTTAATCTTCACAACAAACTGTAAGGAAGATTATTAATCTCACTTTACAAACGAAGAAACTGTAGCACAGAGAATTCAAATCCATGCTGACTCAAAATCCAACACTATTTTTTAAAAAGCTGCCACTCGTCCAGTGCCAACTGTATTACTAATAGTTTGCTAGGACTTCTATAACAAAACATCACAGACTGGGTAGCTTAAACAACAGAAATTTATTCTCTCACAGTTCTGGAAGCTGGAGGCCCAAGATCAGAGTGTGAGCTGAGTAGATTTCCTCTGAGACCCCTCTCTTTGTCTTGCAGATGACTGCCCTCTTGCTGCTTCTTCACATGCTCCTCTCTCTATGCAAGGCACCCCTGGTGTATCTTCTTCTTATAAGGATACCAGTCATACCGAATGAGGGTCTCACCCTGACAGCCTCATTTTAACTAAATAACTTATTTAAAGGCCTTATCTCCAAATACGGTCATATTCTGAGGTAATCGGGATTAGGGCTTCAACATATGAATTTCAGGGGAGATATAATTTAGTATTTAACACCAACTATGTGTCAGATGTTTTATGCATGTTCTTAATTAAACCTCAAATAACTATGCAAGATTCTTGCATAGTTATTTGCATATACTGTGTGCATATAACAAATGAGGAAACTGAGGTTCTAAAATTTTTAATGACTTGCCCAAGTTCACATAGTTATTCAAAAAGTGGACTGAGACCTAAGCCCAAATGTGTCTAATCTTTCTGGTCCAGGTATCCAACAATTTCATCTATAAGAATATATGTTCATGATGATACAATGTGTTAAAGTTAAGTCAATCCACGCTTTCTTCCCAAAGTTGCTAACAATCAGCAGAAACTCATGTTTTAACAAAAGCTTCCTACAAACTACATGTCTATGTGTGGAGACACAGAGCCCACAGAAGCCAAGCTTCATGAGACCATAACAATCTGCACACATGAACACTTCTGGTGAAATGACACTGCCCAGCCAGCACCTGAAAATATGCCACTGATTAAGCGAGTGTCACCTAATGAGTGCCAGAGTTAGATCCAACTCTAAAACAGATATTGCTTCCAAAGCAGAAAAGAATCTAGATTGAGTTTTCATAAATTTACAGGGAAAGCTCTTATAGCTTCACATTATTTGCTTAAAGGCAAAAAGGAGGGTGGAAATCAAAATTGTTTTCTGGTATTAATTAATAGGGAAATGGATGAGATGCCTTCACCAAGGGGCTTGTACAAAAACCCTTAAAGATCCTGAGCTGAGAATCAAGTACAATAATTAAAATATTTATAAAATTTTGTTATATTCATATAGGGTCTGTGAAAAAATATACACAGTTGACCCTTAAACATGAAGGTTATGGGCTCTGACCTTTGTGCAGTCAGAAATCCATTTAAAACTTGACCCCCCCAAAACTTAACTAGTGTAAACTAAAAAGAAAATCCTAAATCCCTCCACTAACTGAATGGACTTACACTTGTGGCCAAGGGGACCCCTGAAAAACTTTAAAACTGAGTTCCTGATCATGACCAGATGGGAGGTCAGACACACCTCATTATACCCCCTCCTGTCTGTAGTTTAGATGCAACTGACCAGCAATAATGTTAAAATACAGACTGTCAGACTGACAAAACAGGCTCTTAAAAGGCAGACCCTTACTGGCAAGGTGCTTTCTGACTTTGCAGACATAGCACCAGAGGAACCAGTCCAGAAAAAGGGTTTTCATTGTCCAGCCCTTCTTGTACAACCAAAAGACTGGCAGCTGGTGTTCATCTTTTCCCTTCAAAGCAGCTTTATAAATTAAAGCAGTCCTAATTATAAACTTGATTTATGCATTTGTAGAAAATATTATAGTAGAGTTAGCCTATCCCTTTTTGCCTTAAATCCTGGTGCTCACTTCTTTCCCTTACTAGTAAATATTCTTTGTGGACTTTTTTTCCAGAATAGGGCAGTTTTGTCTGCATTAAAAACCTGTTTAGGTAAGAATCCTTTTTCCTCAATGGTTTTCGTAATGGCATCTGGAAACTCATCTGCTGCCTATTGGTCAGAAGCTGCTTTTCCTATTATCTTAACTTTTTTTATTTTTTATTTTTATTTTATTTATTAATTAATTTATTTATTTATTTTGAGACAGAGTCTTGCTTTGTTGCCCAGGCTGGAATGCAGTGGCACTCTCTTGGCTCACTGCAACCTCTGCCTCCCAGGTTCAAGCAATTCTCCTGCCTCAGCCTCTCAAGTAGCTGGGACTACAGGTGTGCGCCACCACGCCTGGCTATTTTTTGTATTTCTAGTAGAGATAGGGTTTCACCATGTTAGCCAGGCTGTTCTTGAACTCCTGACCTCAGGCAATCCACCTGCCTCTGCCTCCCAATGTGCTGGGATTACAGGCGTGAGCCACTGTGTCCCGCCTATCTTAACATTTTTAAAGCCAAACCTCTTTCTAAAATTATCAAACCATCCTTTGCTGGCATTAAATTCTCCAGCTTTAGATGCTTCTTCTTCCTTCTTTTTTAACTTATGTAATGACTTTACTTTTTCTCAAATTATATTAGAGTCTTTAGGTATGGCTTTCTTACAGCAGTCCTGCACCTACATAAAAGCTGCATTTTCAATAAGATAGAAAAAAGTATTTTGCAAAAAGTTCAAGGTTTTCATGCCTGCTGGTATACCCGAAGTGACAGCTTCACAAATTTTCTTTTCTTCTTTTTTTAACAATCATCCTTACACTGAATTCATTTATCTTGCAGTGGCTTTGCAACGTCAGCTGCAAACTTCAATATGTAGTACCTATCAAACAACTCAACTTTTCTTTATAGTGTCATGACTTTTCTCTGCTTCTTGGGAGTACTTACGGCATCATTAGTGGCACTCCATAAGGTTCCCATGCTGTTATTCAAGATTTACAATACTGTACTATATATGAAGAAAAATACACAAGAACCTTGAACTTTGAGTGATCGCTTTTTTGCTGACATGTGCAATTTACTGGAGAGATAAACTGCTCACATGGAGATAATGAGGGTTACACTACCTTTATTAAGCAGAAACTCACAACACTTGGGCTCACCACAATAGCAACAAGAAGTGGCTAAAAAGTGATTACAGTAGTACAGTATGTACCACAGCTAATTTTGTGAAGTTATGTTTTAATGCTGCATCTTTGCATTTGTTTACATTTCTCTCAACTGCAAATGGCACCATGTATGGTCTATAAATGTTTGTGTGGGTAAGTTTTTATGCATTTTAGTTTTTTATAAAAGATTTGTATATATTTTATGGTAGTAAATGTTAAAATAGACTAGTATCTACATATACTTTATTCATTCATGACATACCTGACTTCCTCCTAATTTTATCAGTATTTCTAGTTTGTGTGAGTTTATTCAAGTTATCACAAATCTCAAATAATTTTCTAATATATTTATTTTTAAAAATGTGCATATAAGTGGACTCATGCAGTGCCACCTGTGTTGTTGAAGGGTCAACTGAACTTTAAATGTAGTGGTTTTGACTTTATAAAAGTCTATCCTATTTATATAATCTTTTGGGACTCCCTTTTTCACTCAGTATTACATTGCTAAGATTGATTCATACTTTTGTTTGTAGCTGTAGTTTCACCAATTTGAATACTATATAATATTCCATTGCAAGAACATAACACAATCCATTTTTCTGTAAATGGATATTTAGATTATTTCCAGGTTTTTATTACATTGGACATGCTATGAATATTCTTGTCTATGTTTCCTCTACAAAATCTGTAAGCAGTTTCTCTAGGGTATATACATAGGACTAGAAATTGCTGGCTCATAGGATATGCAAATGTTCAATTTTACAAGACCATGCCAAACTAACTTGTTAACTTGTTAAACTCATAGTTCCATCAACAATATATAAAATCCTGCTATTCTACATCTCCTTCTTTGGTATTGCCAGTGTTTTTATTTTATTCCCGTCTAGAAGACTATAAAGTGGCATTTATCTTAGTCTTAATTTGCTTTTGCCTGATTATAAATTAAGTTGAACTTATCTTTATATATTTATTGGCTACTTATGTTTCCTCATCTGCGAAAAGCCTGATTATTTTTCCTTTGGTTTACTTGACATTTATTGATGTTGTTCATTATATATGCTCATTATATGATCATTATATGTTGATGTTGACTTTACGTATGTTGTTCATTATATATTTGTTAAAGAAATCTTATGTTGATTATGCTTACTGTAGACATCTAATTGTTTGTAACTTGGTTTTTCACTTTCTTAAAATAACTTGATAAACAAAAGTTCTTATGTTTTAAAGTCAAATTTATCACCTTTTCCTTCTGGTTAGCTCTTTTTATATTTAAAAAAATCATTCTCTACCTCCAATGTTAGAATAATACTCAAATATATTTTATATTAAGATTTTAAAGGCTTGTTTCTGATATTTAAGTCTTTTATCCATCTGGAATTGATCTTTGTGTTTGATGGAAGCTGAGGATCCACCTTTATTTTTCTGTATGTGTGGTCAGTTTATTGAATAGCTCTTCCCTTCTCCATTCGTCTGTCATAACACCACTTTTGTATATCAACATTTCACACACATAAGTCTGTTTTTAAGTTACCTGTCATTCTTGGTCAATTTATCAATACCAGAACCAGTAGCATGGTGTCTTATTACTCTAATGTGTCTTATTATGATGTCTTAATTACTATAACTTTATAATAATTCTTAATGCCTAGTGGTAAGTCATACCTCTTTACTCTTTTTCCTATCTTAGTTATTCTTAATATCTATACTTCCATAAAAATCTTAAACAAGGTTATCAAATTTCAAAAGAAACCTGTTAAATTTTTTATTAATGTCATTTTAAATATAGATATATTTGGAGAGAAATTCGACATTTTCATATTAAATATCTCTATGAACATGATTTTATTTATTTAGATCTTATTAATGCTTTTTAATAAAGTTTTATACCTTTGCATACATTCTTGCACAGTTTTGGTAGATTTATTACTAGATACTTGATTTTTTGATGCTATAATAAATGGTACCTCTTAAAATTATGTTTTCTAGTTATTTGTTAGTAATGTTTAGACATGAAATTGATTTTTCTTTGATGATTTTATTTCCAGCTTCCTGTTAAACTCTATTATTTCTATTAATTTGTTTATAGGGTATGGGAGGGATTAATAGTAGACAGTCATATCATCTACCAAAAATGTTGCTTTTATTTCTTATTTTCCAATCCTTTGACTTTTAATTTCTTTTTTCTTGTTTTACAACATTGGCTAGGGCTTCCCATATATTGCCAAACAGAACTTGAGATTGTTATCATTTCTGTCTCAATTCTGAATTTTAATTTTAAAATAATGCTTCTAACATTTCTCTGTTTACGTTAATGGGTTATGTGTGTAAGTAAAATGGACTTCATCAGATTAAGGACATTTCTTTCTATGCTTTAGGATGATTTGGCTGGATATAAAATTCAAAGTTCTGTGCTAACACAAAGAATCAGATTGTTAAATCAGAGTCACATGACTAAGATATTATCCAGTATCAAGCTTTGCTAATAATTTCTACAATGGCAGCAATAAAGTGGCACAAGTGAATTAGACAGAGATCTGGGACATCCCACATATGTCTATAAATTTTTTCTGCTTGCATTAGACATGCTATGTGGCCAGATTAATAGAAATCTGTAATTAAGGTTTGTGAGTTCCCCCACATAGGTTTGGATCACAGAACATCTCTGTTTTATATCCTAGATAGTTTTGCAACTGATACAACATTTCCAAGAAGCCATGTCTCATAAATCCATAAATTATAGGTTTGTTTACCATAAGCAATCCTAACTCAAACACATCCTGAAAAGAGGATTCCATATATAATGATTCTCCTTCTAGCAAATATCATTTATATGTCTATTTGTCAGGTCATTTATATGGATATTCAACTAGGCCACCTGCCTCTGTCCCAAAGAGTATGCCAGCCACCCATACCTCACTATCTTTAATAGAAGAAGAAATGGATTATAGGCCAGTGCTTTAAATTCTTCATCCTCAATTCAAAGCCTTTTTCCTTCAAAATTTGAAAAGTGTTAAACCATCATCTTCTTGCATCCAGTGTTACTATTGACAAATCTGCTATCATTTTGGTTCTTTGTCCTCTGAATGTGATCTGGTTTTTTCTCTTTGGAACTTTTTATAAACTTTTTTTTGTTTTCTATATTTTTAATGTTTTCTATTATGTATCTTGGTGTGGATCTTTATCATTCCAGTCTAGTATTTTGTATCCATTACTCTTAGGTTAGCTATCTTTCTTAATTCTTACTACTGTGGAATTTACCTTCGTTACTTTCTCAAAAATCACTTCTATAGTTTTAATTTTCTCTTTTCTGTAACCCCTGTTACTCAGGTGTTGGTACCTCAATTTCTATTCTCTATCTCGCTTAAATAAATGTATTTAGCCTTTTCTGCTTCCTCCTGGAGGAATTTCTCTTTGCTTTCAACAACCTAATCCATTTTTTTCAGCTGCATTCATTCTGTTATTCATCCCATTTGCTATGTTCTTTATTTAAAATATTATATTTATTATACTAAATAATTGGCTTTTTATACTTATTTTATTTTCTTATAATTCTAATATCTTACTTTATTCTATCTGTTGAGTTTTGATGCTTGTCAGAAAACCTTGTCTTTCTAACACCTGTGATCTACATGGTACCTGTAATCTATATTTGTTCCCTTTTTTCCTTTTAAGTGTTTATGCTCCTCAGTCACATTATCTTGGTCTATGAGTTTATATTCCTGCTGTGGGTATCTAAGCACTTCCCAAGACTACTCAAGCCCCACACCAAGGATGTGAGTACCAGAAGTCTGAAGTATAGCTGCCAATTACCATGATAACAATCCAGGCATTTGGTGTCCCAAGGCAAAAGCAGAGGAGAATCAAAAGTAGAATTCAAACTATTTTTTCCTTTAATTTTACTGCTCATAGCCTAATGGGCCAATCCCTGACCCAGGCTGCAGCCATCCCCCTACCACCAACAGTTGAAACAGCTTTCTGTCTACCCACAGGTTACTTATAATTTTTTTATTCCCACTTAGGTTTCCACCCAGAGTTGACTTTGAGAGAGGAGACTAGAAGCTTATGCTAATTTTGCATTTCATTAGGTGCAGGATTCAAAAATGCAATTGCTCATTTACTTGTCTTATGTTTTCCACTGTGACTAGACATTGAGCTTTTTGAATTCAGAGATTCTATTTCATTCAATTTGACATCCCAGACCCATATAGCATCTGGCATGTAGCTGACATTTAATAAATAATTCGAAGTTGAATGAATAAATTCCTTACTTAAAGTTGGAAATATTTCACCAAAAAGTTTTTGCTATGACTACAAGTTACCATTAGTCTTTTTCATGGCACCCTATAGCTTATTAACCAGCTGTGTTACCTTGGGAAAGTCACTTAAGCTTTCTAGTTTTCAGTTTCCTGTCAAAAGGGTTCAAAGCAGCAGTTGGCCTTACCAATGCATGAGACCAGTTTTATTGCAAAGTCAAAGAGAAAAGAGTCATGTGCCAAAAACAAATAAAGAGCATATTAAAGGAATTAAGATGTAGAAGACAGAAGCAGACCCTGGAGAAGCCAGGAGCTCTAACTCTAGTTCTTCCACAAACCACCCGCCCAACCTTGAATAACTCACTAAATATCTCTAAATATTATCCTTAATTCTAAAATGAGACAACTGAGAGACAGAATGACATGGAAGACAAACTGGAGTAAAATCTCAGATCTCCCACTTTCTTCATTTGGTACTTGGTCAATTTCCTAACCATTTTAGCCTGAGTGTCTTTATATGAAAATAAAGTTATTATCATCTCTTTAGAGATGAATGTTTCAATGAAGTTTCAATGAAAAAATATAAATAAAGTGCTTTGCACAGCATCAGTTACATATTGAGTGTTCCTAAAATGTTAGTTTCCTTTCTCTCCACATTTTCTCAAGTGTCATCCAGCTTTACATAGTTATGAATCTAGATGATTTATTAAAAACTGAATCTATTTCTCTAATCCAATATAGATGCCTACCAAAGTTTCCACTGCATTATTTCTCCTGAGAGTTAAACTTTTCTTTTAGATGTCAACTTTTAGTTATAAATTATTTAGAAGTTAAGTAGGTGTGTTTTAATGCTTCTGGGTGTTAAATATTCAGTCATCATTGGCTAGTGGTGAAAGTTTATGCGAGGAAAGGAAAAGCTAAGTGATGTGCATGTATCATTTATACTTTAACAACAGCAACTGCTCCAGTTAAATAGTCATCCACCAATGATATATGAGGGAAGTGTTTATGCATTGGGGCAACAATATGGAAATCAACATCTGTGGTTAAAAAAATTGTATGTGTCACTGCTTATAGCTGTGAAATGAATGGGCAACCATAATGGGATGGTGTAACGAATTTGTGACAAGGACCAGAGGAAGGAAATGATCATCTTAATCAGATTGCTATTGATGCCTTTTTTTGTGACAGCAAAAAATAAATATCTATTAATTACACTAAAATGAAAAGTGTTTAGATACAGCACTAAGGAAATAGATAGTTCCAGTTAAATTGTTATATATGTCAATGATCAGAGATAAAATGAGTAAGTGCCAGGAAGCCTCTGTTGAACTATTTATGTAACAGCACTATCAAATAAGTGATACGGTTCAATGATTTCTGTGAAATTATACGATACAGTTGTATTGCTTTAGAATAATTAGAACTCTTGCAGGTGATTCAGATATTGATCATGGGACAATTTCTCATTTATCACAAGAACCTTTAGTAAAAGGTACACCTCAGGATTCACTCCATTCATTTCTGCTGTTTATCCTAAAAACTGGGCAACATGGAATCATAGACCAGTGTGGGAGCTTAGAGTTAGGTGGAATTATGCTTCAAAAATTTACTTCTGCTCATTAGTCAAAAAGGCAAATTAATAAATTCATTCATTCATTCATCATTGTGAAATTTCAGAACACTATATTAAAGACAAGATTGAAGACTCCAGAAAGGAAAATAGGACATCAAGAAGGAAATAAAACTAGATTCAGGCCTTTTATATCATGCTTATTGATAATTTGGCCATTTATATTTAACTATAAATGTTAATCTTCGGTTGTATATCTAATAGGAATTTCAAGTTCAGTCTATAAAAACTTTAATGCTATATCTTCCCCACCTCCAAACTTGCTCTGCTTACAGCCTCCTTCACTTTAACCAATGTCCACTCATTTCTTCTATTGCTCACAATGGAAACCTTGAAGACATTCTTGATTTCTCTCTTTCTTTTACATGCCATAGCCAAGGTATTAGGAAATATTTTGACTTTACCTTCAGAATATATTAAGAATGCTAACACTTCTCACCACTTCCATCACTACCACCGTGGTCTGACCCACACCATTTCCAACCATTATACAATGGCTTTTGGCCTACTCTGTTGCTTTTACTATTGGCTCCTATGAACTATTATCCACATAGCAGCCAAAGTAATTCTTTGAAATCATGATAAAAGATGTCAATTTTCTGCTCAACTTCTTGTAATGAATTTACCCATTTCACTCAAAATAAAGGTCAGAGTCATTAAAATGACCAACAAAAACCCAGCTGATCTGGCCCTCCATTCCCTCTCTGACTTTACCTGCTACACTATACTTAATACACTGCTTCTCATCTACTCTACTCCAGCCTCAATGTCCTCCCCGCTTTTCCTAAAATGCATAAGGCACATTTTGTTGGACTTTTAGATTAGTTGTTCTCTCTGCTCGAGATTCTGTTTCTGTAAAAATCCACATAGGTAATTCCTTCACCTCTTTTAAGATTTTGCTCAATTGTCATATTCTCTGTGATTCTTATTCTGTCATTTTTTAAATTGCAACTCACTCCCACTCCAATCCTGATCACCCTTAACTCCATAGCATTTATCTTCTAACACATTTATATTATTTATTTAATTATTACTTTTATTGTCTATGGCACCATGATCCTACCTTATGAGGATGTGAATTATAAAATTCAGGTATCTTTATTTATTTTGCTCATGGTTGTATTTCAAATGCCTATAAAAGTATCAAGAATATTGAAGAACTCAAAAAATAAGTATCAAGTAAGTAACAAAGCTCTAAATAAGTGCCCAAAAAATAAAGAACAAAATGAATATAGAATTCAAGGTTTATTCACAAAGAAACATGCATCAGACTAGCTGACTAGCCCCAATGAACGTTAGAAAACAGGTCAGCAAGGTCATTCATTTCTGAGGAAATATGAACCTTGAATTCCATATCAAAACTATTTGTCTATCAACAAAAACTGAAGTAAAATAAAGTCCCATATGCTTAATGCAAATTCCCAAAATGTTAACATTTTACCGTGTTTATTACTCTCTCTCACATGCTCCCTCTCCACGTCCCTCCCCCTCACCCCTTCCCTCCAGCCACACACACACAGGTAAATATATAAATAATCCAACTACTAGATAAAATAAGGAATACATGGAGCTTTAAGTATGATGAAGATTAATTCTCAGTAACTAAAATCTATATGTCTTCATGAGAATAGTTGTTAGTATTTATTAGTAGTCATATAATTGCATAATAACTGCATAATTATCCTGTAGATGTATAATTGTAGTCATATAATTATATACTTATATTTGTGTAGTTGTATAATAACATGAACATAAGTCTATATCCAATCTGAAGATAGAAGTAATGCAAGATAACAATCACTAACATAGGTATCCAATTAGTATTACATAGTTAACTAGGCCTTTAGTATCATTTAAGAGCATTGCTGTTTTTGCTGGGGAACCCACTAGAACAGCATTCCAGAAGCTCTTCTGAACATATACAAGCTGGACTGGCATTTTCAGCTTCATCTTTAACTTGTGTCAGTCACTAAATGAGCAAAGCACACATTATATGCTGATAAAATTTAATGTTCGAATCAATTCTATGTTTTCTTCTATCTCCATTTACAATAGGAGTGTTACGTTGATCATACAATTTTCTTAAATAATTGTGTGCAAGTGTATTCCACGTATCTGGGATATAATATAAGGGTAGCCTTTTTGCTCTCAGTAACATCAGAAAACTATTAGAAGGGGAGATAGTAAAGAAAAATAAATAAAGTTATTTTATTTTTTATAACACTATGTGGTTAAATGGTAACTCTACTGCTGCTGCATTTGTCTACCTCCCCCTGGGCATGGGGTCAGTGGACTTAGCAGGTAAACTTGAAGCAGGATTCATTCATAGACCGTAGGAATATACTTTAGGTCTTTACTCAAATGTCATCTTCTCAGTGAGTCCTTCTTGGCCATTCTATCCAAAATTACGAGTCCTAAACCCCGATACTTCTGTGGCCCCTTCTTCCCTCATTTTTTCCTTAGCATTCATCACTATATGTTTCATTTATTCAATTTTCTTGTTGTTAGTAATTGAATAAAAAAAATTATTCAATTTTCTTGTTGCTAGTCTATAGGCAACAGAGGGGCTTTCCAAATTTTCCAGGGGAATGAAATATTTCCCTACCCATACCCAGAGGCTATACTTATTCAAGAGACAAGGAATTGCCCAGGAATCTTTTCTGTCTCTTGAAAAGTCTGATTTTCTGACTTCAACAAAGAGATTGAAGGCTTAGCTTGCTATCCTGAAGATGAGCATTAATATATAGACTAGCTCATCATTTTCCTAAATCACAGGACTATATGTTATATTAGATACTTCTGTTGATCCTTCTATTTCAATGTCTCAGCAACTCAGAGCCACATTTTACAATCATTGCTTTGGTCCCCTTCCAAATTCAATTATCTTGACAACATTCATCATCCTCTGCAACTTGCCACCCTGAAGAAACTTAAGACCTTATTTATATCAGCTCTCTGATCTCAGATGAAAACCACTATATTATTGCCAATGTATTCCCTGTCATTCCATCCTAGAAATGTAGACCGGTTGCATACTCATCATCTATTATATCTGTGTAGCACATTTTGCTTTCAAAGTACTTTCTCACTGTCTCACTGAACCACGTGAGATAGCTAAGACAAGTACTACTACGCCATTTTACAAACAAACGAACTGAGGCCTGGTCTTCTCAATTAGTTACCAAGGTAAAGGCATAACCTCTGTTAGTGTTTTCACTGCTTCATCATTTGGTTCTGATGTCAGCATATTCATACCTTTTTGTTGTGGCCACCCTTATAAAAAGCATTGAGATCATTATTATTTTAAAGTTGCAATATGCTTACATTCTTGACTTCTTCAGTAAAAAGTTCTCAAATGACAGATTTTTTTAATTAAAGATTTTTTTTACCTTTTAAAAATTTAGAAGATTCAAAGATTTGCTTCAAAGTCAAAACAAAACTTCTGACCTTTCTACCTGGCCAGCCATGTCTCATGAATATGAATTAGAATCACAGCTTCAGAGTGTAGTAGTAGCTTCAGAGTGTAGAAGTTGGAGTCTGAGGTGGTTGTGTTAGGGAGGCTGGAGGTGCCAGTAGAGATGAGAAGAAAGAAACAAAAATTCCTAGTGAAAATATTCAGTGGAGATAAGTCTTCCACTAAAAACAGGCAATCTCGAGCAAGGTTACTAAGGTCAAATAGGGAAAGAAATAAGGAAGTGCTAAGATGTGAAAATATCAGAAAGCCAACCATAGAATAATTACCAAATTCAAGAATATGCAGCTGCAGCATCATTTTACACCATATTTATGGCCTCACGAAGGGCTTAAGTATAGGGTCTGGTAACCAAAGTCAAGGAGTGACAGATTCAGACTTGGGAATCTTTTGACTAGGGGACAAATTCTAGGACTAATTTTTAGGGGCACAGGTTTGCCAATGACAGTGGAGGATATTTCAAAATTCTAAATCAACTCAATGAAATATAATCATTTGATGGGGAGAGCAATTTATATCTAAGGATTTTTTTAAAGAGTGTAGCCACTATAAGTATTAAAAAAATCTTTTTCTTCACTACATGTTGAAAATAAACTATGCTTTATGAATACTGTAGGTCTGACAAATCCTGTTGGGGATTATTATTTTCATTACTTTATTTCTAGATGTTTTATTATGCTCATTTGGGATCATGTGTAACTTTTTTAGATATATCATAGGTAATGTAAATGTGCCATTAGATTGGAAACTTAATGATATTTACATATTAATCAACTACTACTTTAATGCTGAGAAACAGTTACCTATGATAGTAGATGCAATTCAAGAAATAGTGTGTATGATCATCATTTTAGCCTACTATAATGTTATAATTTTAGCCTATATATATCTGTGTGTATTTATATGTGTATATATAATGTGCATATATATATATTAAATACATATATAAATATAAAATAACTGTCTTATAAGATGAATGCCCCCCTTGTAGGCTTAAAATCTAATTGTTCTATGACAATTGTAGGTTGACCTATATAACAAAGTAGGCTCTTTCTGAGATGAGAGTGCTGAGAACAAGTATCAAAACTGAAATGAAGAAAGAGGCAGGGATCAGAGGCCTGAAAAAATGCAGTGACACTACCAAAGCAGAATCAATGATGGAGACAAAGGTCACTTATCTGTCAAATATCCAAAGACACCATGTTTATATCACAATGAGAAAGCAAGCTGGAGTCCAGGAACAAATCCAAGATCAAATCTGGAGATAGTGGGCCAGGAATCAAAGCAAGGAACTAGATTACCTTTGCAGTAGTCCAGATGAATTTGCATATTTCCTTGTAGTGGGACTTCATTCCTGAAGCAACTAAGAACCTCCTTTATTTCAGGAAGAGTGCTAGACAGCATGGAGAATTTATATCGACATTCGTTTAAAAGAAAATAAAAAGAAGAAAGAAAGGAACATTGTCCTTACTCTAAAAGACCTCAAACTCTGGTGTAAGGCAGAGATTTCATACTAACAAATACATTACAATGAAACGTTAAATGGCTAAACAGAAATTTTTACAGGGGCCCAGCCCAAAGGAGGGAGTGATTGTGTCCACATGGGTGAAGAGGAATAAGAAAACTACCATACAGCAAGGAGTATGGTTCAGCATACCTTTGATGGTTTTAAAGGCACAAAATTCTAAAGTCAAGTATCATAAATGCATTTCTTTTTAAAGTCCCTATCACTCTACATACCCAGATAAATAAGGTGTACCAAATAATTAACTATATATCAGTTTTATTTACCCCTTTGTCAGACATTTACTGTCTATTTGCTATATGTCACTCACTGCTCTAGGTTAATGTACAATTAATACAACATATATGTTTATTCTTTTAGCATATTATCATAGTAGTATGCCTGCCTCAAAATTTACACTTCATAAATCCACTGTTTTTTAATAAAATAAGTTAATCCTTTTAAAAGTTATTCATGCACTTGTCTTGGGATAACACAGTATAAATTTACTACCCAATTTTTTAGTGGGAAAGGGTCTCATGTTTTTCTTGCAAGAAGATTATTATTCATCTAATATTTTCCTCATAATTGTATGTAGCTTCTGCTACATTCACATTTCTCTTTGAGGTTCTCGAAGAAACAAAGATGAACAGATCATGAAGCATATAATTTAGTAAAAAAGAAACATAAACTGGTAACTATAATTCAATGTGAGAAGAGCAATAATCAAAGGCACAAATAGTGAACCTAATGAACTTTAAGGTTCAGAAGCTCTCCCTTAGACAAGCTCTCTCCAAGCCCTATAAGGAGCCCTAAAATGTCTTCAAATGGTCATATTTTTTGTAAGATTTGAAAAAAAATAACATATTTTAATTACAAATGTTTAAGATTATTGTGTATTTTTATTCTGACTTCTCCTCCATTATATTTTCCTTGTACAGGGTGTCATTGGAGTGGTCAGACATTTTGGAGACCTAGCAAAGGGTGAGTTGGGAATACATTTAGTTTAATCTTAGTAGGATTTATTTATGAAATCCATAGCTACTTCTATCAACAGTAAGGTTGTTAGCATTCTCAGTATAAAAATCATTTCCGGGTACACTCCCATCACCCACTGTGGGAGAGCCAGGGGTGGCCTTATGACATGAACATGTACTATGATGCCTGAAGCAGGAAGTGTGTGGAAAGTGGAGAAGAAATAAGGTCTCACTATGGAATTAAAAGCTAGTCTGTGGAATATTCTTCCAATCTTCAAACATGTAATATTGTAAGCAGAATATTGTTTTCATTAACATCTAGTCAAAATGGAAATTATCATCTGTGGGAATTATACTTAATAATGTAGCACATACAGTTATATATATCCCATATATTTTTCTTTTTATGGGAATCAAATGAAAATAAACTCTATCAGATTTGCTGTGTTAATATAGCACAGATCTGTCACAATTACAATAAACTGTAAGTATGTCTCTAATAATGCATACATGAAAAACTTGATACAGATTTTTTTCAAATTTGATCATCTTAAAACACCCTAAAATTTCACTAACATCAAATAATAAATAACAATTGGTGAGGCTTAAAGAAGCTTTTTAAAACTATGAGTAATAAAAAATAAATTTTGATCAACTATGCCAGAGGAAAGATCTAATTATCCTTCTGTTCTCTCTATAGAAAATATTACAAATTTTTGGACTGATTAAGAGGCCATTAATAAGTATATAGCCAGAAATCGAGGAAAATACTACAAAAATATGTTAGGCCATAATTAATTACAATATCATATAATATTTTATGATTTTGTGATATTTGCAGTAACTTTTTACTTTTTAAAATGTGTAACTTATTAAATTTATTTTTGAACTATAAATAAATATTCACTTTTTAACCTAATTTTGTATTGGTAATTTTATATTCTTTACACTAAAAAGACAATTATAAAACCTGGATCTGCTATAATAATTATTTCTTTTGTCCACCTGTGCGCTCATATAAGATAACAAAATAGCAAGGACAAAAAGCCCATTAATGAAGGAGTTTCCTAAAGCCAAGGCAAGGGAAAACATGCCAAAGAGAGGCAATGAATAAAAGGCATAAACTGAAATATGAGCTTATAACTAAGCTGGGGAAAGGAACCCAACTGTGCATCTAACCCAAGGAAACATTCACAACTGGATAGAGTAACTAAAGTTTTGCACTCTGGGATATCAGAGTAGGGACCACTGAATCAACGGAGTAAGATAGAAAGGGGTCTTTGGTGAATGCACAGAGCAGCTTTTATGGCCCATCATTACATCATGTAAGAGAGGGACAGATTTGTTTTAATAGTTAGGAATGGTTGGGAGGCCAAGGCGGGTGGATCACGAGGTCAGGAGGTCGAGACCATCCTGGCTAACACAGTGAAACTGTCTCTACTAAAAATACAAACAATTAGCCAAGCATGGTGGCATGCACCTGTAGTCCCAGCTACTTGGGAGGCTGAAGCAGGAGAATCGCTTGAACCCAGGAGGTGGAGGTTGCAGTGAGCCAAGATCACACCACTGCACTCCAACCTGGGCAACAGAGTGAGACTCTGTCTCAAAAAAATAAAAAATAAAAAAAGTTAGGAATGGACAATATCATGTTGATATATGTTCTTATAAGTGAATTTGCACAAGTGAAGTCAGTGTTTAATACTTACCTAATAAATATAAACATTGTAAATATTTACATATTTTATGTATTTATATATACAGAATTGTAGGGAATTGAAAGCATGAGGAAAGGCTGTGGGGAAAGGAAAAAAATACACTGGCAAAAAGAGCAAAATATATGTATTTTAAAGGTATAAGCAAATACCAAGAAGGGTTTGAATAACTTGGATATCTACTGAATCTATCCTTCTAGCAATTAAAACTAATTAAACCAGTGTTTCTAAAAGTAAGACTGCTGGACATAATCTCAGGAGTCTATAAGTTCTCCAATTTTTTTTAAAAATTCTAAACCTATTGTTAAAATCCCTGAAAAATAGTCCACAAATTCTCTTATATTACATATTTATTATCATATGCTCATAATTATTTCCTATCTCTGAGGATGAATTTAGTTTCTCTTGTTCTGAATGAATTTATATTTGCTCTAATGCCTAGCATATACATGATTTCTACACATTTTCACATTTTCTACACAAGGATCTGAGAGAAGTGGTACAATCTGCATAGATGTGGAAGTAAAAATTAAATGGACAGGTTGACCCAAAAAATCTACTCCCAGGTATTTATCCTAAGGAAAAATCACATACGTAGCAAAACAAAATTTTTATATAAGACAATTTATGATGGTACTACTCATAAAGTGAAATACTGAAGCAGGATATTTCCCTGACCCCTTTGTGGATGGAAACTGGAGTGAACAGGTGCTGGAACTAGCTGGCCACTTTAGTGCTGGGAGGGGTGAACTCCACTCACTCGCTGCTCCACCCATCACCAGAGGGAGGGTGAATATAAGCAGGTGCAGGAGCTGGGGTGAGTGCTTTTGGGCACCGACAAGAGTGAACTACATACCAGCCCTGCAGCAGTATCTAGGGGAGGGTGCCTGCAACCCCTGAAGCTCCAGAGGAAGGGTTACAGTACTCTTTTAGCTCTGCCATCCATGGACAGCTTAAGTGTTAACAGCTCAGTGGAGGGTCAGTGTGACAGCATTTTGCACCCACACTCATGGCACCCGAGTTCTTGTCTGGTATCCTGGAGGAATAAGATCATACAAATGAACTGAAGATGGTAAATGTGGGAGATTTCATTGCCAATGAAAGTGGCTGTCAGTAAGAAGGGAAAAAATGCCAAAAGGGAGCTGAAAAGGGGACAGATCAAGAAGGTAATCTTCCCCTGAAGTCCAGCCATCCCAGGCTGGACTCCTCTCTGAATCTACGCCATCAATCTGTCCCTCTGAAGTCAAGCCACTTCTCTCCAACATCCAGCTGCTTCTCCTCTCTGCCAGCTGAGCCTGGGGTTTTTATGGGCACAGGATTGGGGGCAGGACAGGCCTGGGATGGTTTTGGAAAAGGCAACATTCGTGCAGGAAAACAGGGTTGTAAATTCTCACTTTGGGCCACAGTTCCAGGCTTTTTGGCTTGAGGGTGGGGCCCTCGCTGGGGACCTGCCCTCTTCTGCCAAGAATTTCACTGCCTCCTGTCCCTATCAATACTACAAACAAGTTAAATGTGAAAAAAGGAAAATTGTCCGGTAAACTAAGGTACATATTACCATAAACATCATAATTCATTAAACATGTAGGAAAGAATAGTTCTCAAAATGGAAGACATCTACAATCTGTTACAAAGTTTAGAACAGGTTACAAAACAGTATATACAGAATATAATGTCGCAAACAAAAATATACACATTTACCTAGAAAAATATTGGAGAGACTTGTCTGAAGAGCCCAGTCTTACCTTTGTGTAATAGCATTATTAACGATTTGCTTTTTCATTCTGTTTTTAATTTAGGTACATTTATGTTTTCTACACCTTCTATATTTATTAAGCATGTATTTATTTCTTTGTTATTAAGAAAAAAATTATAAAAGAAAAATAGGAAAAAATGTCATGAAATGATAGTTGGATGGTTAGAAAATATTTAACTCTAGATCTTGACTACATGATTTCATGGGAATCCTGGTATAGTTTATAACTGAGGAAATTCATTCCTCTAAAAATCAATTAGCATTTGTATTTATAAGAATTAGGCCAGGCGTGGTGGCTCACGCCTGTAATCCCAGCACTCTGGGAGGCTGAGGCAAGAGGATCATGAGGTCAGGAGATCAAGACCATCCTGGCTAACATGGTGAAACCCCGTCTCTACTAAAAATAAAAAAAAATTAGTTAGGCGTGGTGGCGATGTAGTCCCAGCTACTCAGGAGGCTGAGGCAGTAGAATGGCATGAACCCAGGAGGCGGAGCTGGCAGTGAGCCAAGATCATGCCACTGCACTCCAGCCTGGGCGACAGAACGAGATTTCATCTCAAAAAAAAAAAAAAAAAAATTATAATTGTTTATATGCCATTTGGTTGAGGAATAAAATAATTTTATAAAATTGAATCAAAATAAACTAAAATTATATTAAATAACTAACTTTTTGTTCTATAAGTCATCCACTCTAATCATTTAACATCTCAAGCACATTTCCTACAACTCTATTTAAAGTTAAATTGCTAACAAATCCTTTAGAGGGCTTATAATTAAAAGGATTCCTATTTAACTCCACTGATATCACACTACTAATAAGCAACTTAAGCTTATGAATTTTAGCAGTGTTTTAATTTTACCTTGATATTTACCACAGTTAAATCTTATATACAAAGGACATTACATACACAAACATACACATGGATATTCATATCCACACATTCATAAACACACAGATAATTATGTATATAAACTGCATTTTAAAATGCCATATACTCATAATAATGCTTAAACATCTAAATTAATTTCACCTAAAGTTCAAATATTTAATTTTCAAAGAACTCAGTGAAAAAGTAAAGAGTTATTATTCATTTAGAGGCACTTCAATTCTGCCACCCAATTATTTGGTTACATCTTTTACTATTCTATGCCCCTGATAAGGCAATCTAAATTAATAGAATCTTAAGTACATCTGAAGAGTAATATCAAATACTTGGAATGCAGACATATCTCTTATGCTTCTAAATTTGAAAATGACTTCTAATTATTATATGTTTTGTCTTTGCATTGGAAGACAAATTTAAAATTATATTAGTTCACTGCTGGAAGAAGGAAGGAAAGCAGACAGAAATAAAGAATTACAAAAAGAGTGAGAATAAAATAAAGAAAAAATGAGCAAGACTGAGTGGAAAAAGAAGAAAAGAATATATTGCAAATAACCATGTAATCTGGAAATCTAACCAAGCTGTCCTGTAATTGCTGTTAATAATAATTCAGAGTTGGGGCAAGAAGCTTCAGGAAAATTTTCAGCATCTTCAGCTAAAAGATATTAGATAGATATGGACAGGAGACAAGAAAACACTGGGTAGAAGAGGGCAGTTCCCCGGCAAAGGCCCCACCTCCAGGCCTGGAAACCTGTGGCCCTAAATGGGAACAAGCAATCCTGTTTTTGTGTCCAGATGTTGCCTTTTGGCCAGCCACGACCCCTATCCTGTACCTATATAAACCCCAAACCCCAGGTTCCATGAGCAGAAAAGCAGATGAACAGAAGAGCAGAAGACCAGCAGAGAAGGAGTGAAGAGAAGGAGAATCTGAACATCAAAAGGAGTTCGGCTAGGGATGATCGGAGAGGAGATCAGCCACTGGATGACCAAACTCCAGGCGAAGATCATCTTCCCATTCCATCTGCTTTCCAGCTCCCCATCCATCCCACTGACAGCCACCTCCACCACTCAATAAAACCTTCGCATTCATCCTTCAAGTCCATGTAACTGATTCTTCCTTGATAACGGATAAGGACCCAGGTAGCAAGAGGGCACTGAGCTGGTTAACACTTAAGCCATCTGCAGATGGCAAAGCTAAAAAAGCACACTGTAACACATGCCCACTTGGGCTCCAGGAGTCACAGGCACCCACCCCTAGACACTACCATGAGGCCGAAGCCCAAAAACGCTCACACTAGCTCCTGCACCTGCCCATCTACATGCTCCTCCTCCTGTAAGGGAGTTTGAGCACACATGGTGGCCAAACAGAGGAGCCACATCCCTGTCGCATGTCGTGTGAGGGGGGGGTCAGGGAACTCTCCCATTTCAATTAGAAAGATGCTTTATATACTTTGGCCATTAAAAAAAAAAAAGTCTTTACAAAAACGTCTAGTGTATCATCGTTATCAATACTTTCAATACTATTATTTGCAACAGCTCAAGAGATAATTAATCAGAAAATATCGTATTCAGAAAAGCCACCTAATATAGAATGTTGTATAATTATCTGAATGCTTATAGCAAGCTAACTCAAAAGTCTTCAGGTAATTAAAGAGATTTTTAAAATGCATGACAATGAATTACTCAGGCTGAAAAAATGGAAACAGTGTACATGTGAGCTAAATATAGAAAATGAAAGAAAGAAAAAGACAGAGAAGAACATTATTTTAGCGATATTGATGTTAGATAAAGATTGATTCATGCTGTATAGACAGGGAATGAATAATTTCATGATATCTAGTGATACAAAAAGTGGGCCACCTAGACACATTTGCTTAGTTCTGGAAAGGCAAAAAAATCATCACAGCTGTGAAAGTAGGCCGAAAGCAAAATCACATTCCATTTATTGGCATGCAAATATACACATCAAACCTCTGAGGGGTAATATTTCTTTGTCAAATGAAATCTGTTCAGAATGCTGTGGAATGAGTTGAACTTAGAAGTACATTTTTCTATACAAAAGTGTATGAGAAAGAAAACATAATCTAGCTATTTATAAGAAGCAAAATACCAGACATTTGAGAGTCAATGTTGATTTTTTACACGTAGCGGATTTCTGAAACTAGATAAACACATGCAGGTATGTCTGTGAAAAACGCTATTTACAAATCATAAGACTTTGCCATTGACAACAAAGTGATTAGAATTTTTAAATAATAATGCAGTAAAACCTTTTGATAAAGGTAAAGAGGAGGTGGATGAAGAAGCCTGCTACTTTGAGCTTGCCAGTCCAAGAAATGATCATTGAAATATGTAGGCAATATTCACCTAAATCTATTTGTACAATAAGATTGTAAATGAACTGATGTCATCCTATGTAATACAATGAATCTTTCAAAGCTTTGGTTGAATTTACCTTCCCAGGAAACAACTTCTCTATAAGAATGAAACAACAAAAAAGAGAATTTAAGTTTATAAACTGCATTCATATATAATATCATTTCATCCTTTGAAAAGTTTTACAAATGAGAAAATATAAGGTTTGACAGGTTACAAAATTTACCAAAGGCCATAAGATAATATATTAAGAAGTCAGTATCCAAATGAGTTTTAAGTAGCTGGAAACTGGCTCTATAGAAGAAGGGCTCTTATATACACTTCTACTCTAAGGACTCAGGAACCGATACTGTGGTTGTCTTACAAACCATTTAAGGTCACATTAGCTAAGGGGCTTCCTCTTCCTTTTAAGCAATGTGCCTCAAGTCAACGACTAAATTTAGAGTAACATGTAATTTGTGGCCTTATATTACTTTCTTCCATAGGAAATGCATTTTTTGAAAATACCCAAACTTTTTCCTGCTGTAGAAATATCAAATATGATTATTTTGACTGGCCTATTCAATACAGTCCTCTCCACTATTTCTTATCCCTCTAAAACTGGGATTGAAAAGTATAATCTTGTGGTATTTTCTATTATATGTGTAATATTTAAGTGATAAAAATGAGTAAATCAAGAAAGGATTGAAATACTATCTCAAATAGATTTTTAGGAAAATGTTCAACTCAAAAGTATTTAGTATTCTGCTTAAAGAACAAAATTCAAGCAACTGAAATATGAAGTTACTACCTGGGATATGTGACTTTCCTACGAGAATACAAACCCTTAAGGATCTTGGTTTAGCATAAAGCATTTCAATACACCTTTACTGAATTGACTTTTATGCTAAGTGAGCATTTACTATATATTTTTAATGTTTGTAAGCATATACCAGGTAACTTCTAAAAAAGGTTCTCTAAGAGAAAATAGTTAAAAGGTCAATGTACCCTTCTCCCAAAAACTCTTCTACAATATGCAGTTATGTTCCATTCAAAGATGTGATTATTATGGAACCCATAATAGAGTTAACAATAGGACAGAAGCTCTTTAGGATCAGAAAGAATCAGTGTAGGAGAGGGGAGGCTCAAAGCTGGATATTGGAGACAGAACTAACACTTACTGAGTACCTACTTTGTTCAGGCAAAGTGTTGTGTTTTATCTACATTTAATCTCATTTAATCTTCATGACTATTTTCTGAAATTATTATAATCCTTATTTCACAGATTTAAAAAAACTGAGCTTCATAGAGAGTAGGGACCATATAATTCATCTGCCTCCTTTGAGGTTCTGTCAACCTTACTTTAAGACTAATTCCCTTACTGTGTAATATGGTTTGGCTGTATGTCCCCACCCAAATCTCATGTTGAATTGTAATCACCAGTGTTGGAGGTGGGGCCTAGTGAGAGGTCATTGGATTATGGGGGTGGTTTCTCATGGTTTAGCACTGTCCCCCTAGTGCTGTCTCCTGACTGAGCTCTCACCAGATCTGGGTGTTTGAAAGTGTGTAACACCTCCCCCTTCACTCTCTCCTCTCTCCTGCTCCATCATCTGAAGATGTGTCTGCTTCCCCTTTGCCTTCCACCATGATTGTAAGTTTCCCGAGGCCTCCCCAGAAGCAGAAGCCTATATATCCTGCAAAACCGTGAGCCAATTATACTCCTTTTCTTTATAAATTACCCAGTCTCAGGCAGTTCTTTATAGCAATGCAATAACAAACTAATATACTGTGTCGCCTTACTTTAAGACTAATTCCACCATGTCAGCCATGGACAATCCAGCTGACCCTCCCAAGTAACCTTCCTTGGTTTCCCTAGATCTTAATGTAGATTTCATATTACACTTCTGCTTGTTTTGGGGTGCTATGAAGGCCTCAGCTACTTAGGTCCCAGCTCTTCTGCCTGCTTGAATCTGGCCCATCCCATCACCTGGACTCCTATAAAGCTTCCCATCTGAACCTGTCTCTCCACATACTCTGTCTTACTTCTCATTGACAATCCCAATCCCTGGCCAGAAATTGCAAATTATTTAATAAATCCACATTAGCCTCCACCTCACTATTTTTTTCGGGCATATTTAAGGCAATTCAGAGCTACGGTGAAGATGAGTTTATTGATATAGAAATTGTTTGGTATTCACTTACACATTTCCTGTACCTAACACACTATCTTGTATAGGTAGGCCATCCAATATGTTTTTTAAAGTAATAAATGAATGAGTAAATGAAGAAATATGTTGGTGAGCATTGGGCTAAGGTACCCAGGGCAGATTCTCTGTTTTTTCTGCTGCCATTATCTGAGAGCAGAACCCAGAGTAAAAATTTTTGGTTTGAGTCCTGGCTGTACCATCAACAATGTGACTTTTGTTAAGTTATTCTGCCTCAAATTGCATATTTGTAAAAAGGGGGATAAAGATAAAATCCACCTCATGGAGCATTGTGAGGATTAAATGAGAGAATTAATGTGATGCCCTTAATAAGCCTGGCACAATATAAGTACTCAGGCACAATATCTCTCTATTACCTTACATTCTATAATTAGGACAACTGTCAACAGAGTGCTACTTCTTGACTTTTAATAGACATTTTTGGATAGAATATACATGACTATAACATAATGAAATTGATTGTTAGACAGTTATTCCTTCCATTGGGCCTATGTCAATCTTCCTTTAACTTCAACACTTGTGTTCTAAACTTTGAGGATCTTCTTCCACATGAAAGCTGAAAGTTTCAAGGCTTCATGGTCACTTTTGGTTGTACATCCCTAATACCTTAAACTGTAAATTCCTTCATATGTATTCATTCACTAACTCATTCATTCATTAAATAACACCTATTAAAATCCTACAATGTGCCAGGTACTCTGCCAGATAAAAATAAACCGAGATAAATAAAATACAATTTTTGCCTTCAACACACACACTTCTATGCAGGAGATGGGCTTGGCTGTCTCTCTCTTGGCCATTCTGGTCACTCGCTTTTGAATGCCCTCACTTTTGTCTACATTCCTATTAAAGGTTCCAAAAAGGAGTACAACATGTGACCAGCGCTGAGAAGAGCAGAACCATCACTTTTTTATTACATTGATCTGCAGGTGGGAAAGAGCCAGAGATGGGATGTAGCAATCTCTTCATGGTAGACACAGTCCCACACTACCTCACATGGGCCATGGGAGGGGTGGGCAACTAGGAGGTTAAAAGCTGTTGGAAACAAATGGTAGATTTTTTTTTTAATCTAAAGTCTCTCTTGAGATGTTCCCTTTTGGAGGATGTCATGGGTGCATCTGGCTGGGGCCCAGCGTAGCAGGTGGTAAAAGAATTTACTAAAACAGTAGTGAGTTAAAGAAAGCAAGTTTGTAAGAGAGAAAGTATGTTGCAAGGAAATTACAGGCAGCACAGCAGAGAAGGGGCTGTCTGCAAAATGGCAGGGGCTGGAGGGAAGTTTTATAGGGTCATGCTGGAGGGGCTACATGCAGATAATGTTATGCTGCTGGGGCTACATGCTGAGTGAGATATTTGGGAACAGAATGTTGTGCTAGTGGTTTCTTTGTGGTTAGCCATCTCTTTGAACAATTGTTCTCCCCTACCTGAGGCCCCTTCCTCATTGTTGCTTCCTTATGAGGACGCCACATCCCCCACCCCCACCACACATCGCTATAGAACAACAATGACAAGTCTTTGGCATTAGGGTGGAAGTCTCAACTTCCAACTACTTCCTGCTGGCCTGCGTCATAGAATTGACCGTACCTATGGTTGTTGAGAGTCTGTCAGCAGACCCCGTGGGCCATTGTCCTGGATTGTGGAAATTAGGATATTGGATCTTGCTGGAGGAAGGGACTCATCAGAGAGGGGGAGCATATCAAGGTAAAACTGGTGTACAGCAGAATCCAGGAGAGATTCATAAAGGTAGCAGGCATCATTGGGAAGAGAACAATATCCCCTTCACAGCAGCATTTGAAGGTGAAACTGCTGAATTCTGGAAGACACAAATTTGACAAGTTGAAGATGCAAGGGCCAAAATGGGATCATAAGTGGCCCCTGACCTAGTGTGTGATGAGGAGAAGGGTCCCTGAGAAGGAGGAGGCCGTTAAAAATGACATCAAGGTTGGGCTATTAGGGGGAAGGTGAGGGGGTTGGGCTATTAGGGGGAAGGAGCAGATGGAGTAGGTGTAGTTGAAAGTGAAGGTGGTTTGTCAGGGGAAGAAAGTATGGCCTCAACCTGTCCAGCCAGTTGGGGTGAATGGGAGAGAGTAAAAAAGTTCATCTAAAATGTCAGGAGAGTCACTGAGGCTAGAGAATTTAGCCAGGCACATTTGACAGGTTTGGCAGAGATCGCGATCCTGGGAGAGAGTCATGAAAGCCTGGATATAAAGAACTTCAGACCATTTAGAAGAGTTGCAACAGAACAGGTCAAGCTGCAGAACAGTGTTGGGGACAAGGGTCCCACCTAGAGGCCAGGATTTCTGATCCGGAAGTTTTTTAAGTGGCCATGTGGCAGGCCAGGTCTCACTAATGTAGGCCTCCATAACAACTGTTTCAGCACTGACTGAGTGGTTAAATTAAATATTAAAAGCTGATAGAGCCAGTGCCCTTATACAAAGGCTGGAATGTAACAAAAGCCCAACAAGAGTTTTGCCCAGGCCTTTCCTGGGCCTTGAAGCATGAAACATAATGAAGCAATTCTTAACAAGACCCGTTTAGGATTAAACAAGTTTATTGGAGGTCTGAAGAAACCACCCATACTTCCACAAACAAGTTTATTGGGAGTCTGAAGGAACTCCTCAAACCTCCATGATTTAGCAGGAGACAAGATAAGGGTAATCACCCCAGCACCTGGACCCATTTAGATTAAGTAAATTTACTAAGGCTCTAGAGGAAGGTCTTCAGGACTCAGATCTTAGTTATAGATGAGAAAAAGTTAACCACGTCTATCTTTAGATGAATGCACACTTACACATAGACATATAGCTTAGAAGGTACATAAGATCTGGAAAAATTTTGTAATTTTAAGTTGGTCTGGTGATACTTTCCAGGCATTCTCCCTGTACCTGGTTACAGTAATAAACTCCCTTCTTTCCCAGTTCATCTGCATCTCATTATTGAGCCACGAGAATAAGCAGCCCCACCCTCAGTTTGGTCCAGGAACAGCCATGCTATATTACATGAGAAAATTAGACATTTCTTTTTGAGAGTCTGAGAGTCAAATTTATCCCAGTGTTTGAGAATGGAGCCCAGGGATGAGTCTGAGGAATGGAAGGGCTTTGTCCCATGGTAGGACCAAAAAGAATGTCCGCTGGGGACCTGAACCACAATTTCTCTCAGGGCATCCCCCCAGGAAAAGGGGGTTCCACTTATGTCTGCTGAGGGACTCCAAGATGCACTTTCCAAAGGGCATCCCATCTATTGGAAAGGAAATCCTGGCACTAGGGCCTTACACTGGATGAATACTGCATGAGCAACCCCAGGTCAGTCCAGGTATAAATTATGCAGGGTGCTCAATCCAGGTACAAAAGGAAAAGGTTCAGGGAAGATTTATCATTCCAGTGCTGTTTGAGATCACCTGGCTTAAAACGTCCAGAGCAGGATGGCTGGCTGGCTCTCTTCATGGGAGAATTTAGAGTGAGAGGGGGGGTCTGAGTTCCCCCAAAATGCATGTGAGATTGCCCAAAATGCATGTGAGTTTGCCCTGGTTGAGCTGCCACTGCCAATTGTGCCACACATAGGGATTGAGGACTTTTGACCAGAAAGGATAGGAGAGAGTCTTCCTCCCTTCCAGGCAAGGCAGCGAAACCTGTTCACCCCTTGACCTTCAGCCTACACCAGGGAATGGCCCTGGCCAGTTGCCATCAGTTGCCAGAGGGATACTAAATATTGTCTGCTGGAAGACTGAAAAGAAAAGTAAACTCTAAACTCTCACCCTATTAAGTGGCAGTGTTCAGACATCTTTCCACTGAGACCTTCTGATCCCCTGGGGAATAGCCATGGCTGAGGACCATCAGTTGTCTCCAGGCTTGAATGCTGTCCAGTGAGAGATTGGAGTTGGAAAACAGGAAAGGGGGAGAGTAGGGAAGAGGTCCCCATACGGGTCACCAAAATGTCATAGGTGCATCTGGCTGAAGCTGACATCATAGGTGGTAACAGTTACTGAAACAATAGTGAGTTAAAGAAAGCAAGTTTATTAGAGAGAAAGTACATTCCAAGAAAACAACAGGCATCACAGCAGAGAAGGGGCTGTCTGCAAAGAGGCAGGGGCTGAAGGGAAGTTTTATAGGGTCGTTCTGGAGGGGCCTGTGTAGATAAGGTCGTGATGCTAGGGTTATGTGTAGAGCAAGGTATTTGGGAACAGGATGTTGTGCCAACGGGTTTGTGGTTAGCTGTCTCTCAGACAATTGTTCTCCCCCACCTGCCGCCTCTTCCTTGTTGATTGTTTATCTTATTAGGACTCCACAGAGGAATCACGTTTGGAGTTTCTTTTCTCATGCATCCAGTGAAGTAAGAAAAGCCTATATCCTCCACCTTTCTGAGAATATCCTCTTCCCCCACCTTGGCCCTTAGAAACAAAGCAGAAACCAGGGACAAGTCTCAGGGGAAAAGAGGTACAAATGGCCAGCTTAAGCCTGAATGTTCTAGGCCTTTTGGTGAAATACTTTCCTTTTCTTTGGCGTTTTCCCCCTTAGGTTTATCTAATCTTCCTTCTTCTCACCATCAAAACAATAATATTTAAAGAACTAAGATGGGGATGAAGTCCTAATCAACAGGACAGGTGTTTAGGTTGCCAGCCATCATTAGATACATTTTTTATTGAAAGTGGTTACTACTCAGTTTTGCTGTACTGCTAGTCATCAAACCCATAATAAGGGCTATTGATGAGGGCCATTGCTATGAATGGGGTACCATTTTACCTAAAAAAAAAACAAAATAAAGCCAAGATAACAACACTGTATCCACATGGAACCTCCCAACCGCCCCAGGAGTGTAGTCTTCTCAGACTACAGGGTACTAAGCATCTTTCTCTCTCAAAATCAGTATTTGCCCCCAGGGGTTTTTTGCGAGAAACATTTCTTTCAGGTCTCATGGATGTAGCTTCCCAACAGTCAACAGTTACTGACATTGAACTTCTGTTTTAATTTGTTCTTAAAATCTTCCAAGGAGTTCATACTATCTAAATCCTTAGAGATTACATAAGGTTCTTATTAATCTGATCCTGTCTATGATCCAGTCTTACCTTCTATCATCCTCCACTTACATTCTAGCCATGCAGAGCTACTTGTAGCTCCTAGTAAAAACAAGACATGCTCTCTTTCAAATGTCATGTATTTGCAAATGTTACTCCTTCAGCTATAAACTCTCCCTACTCTATTTGCTCCTATTACATTCCTCAGTATTTTTCTTAAGATGTCTTCTCTGAGAAGCCCTTTCTTTCCTATCATATGGACTAATGCGCTACCTATATTGTGACATCATATTGTAGTATAGACTGAATATCTGCATGACCCCACTGAACTAGGAGCTTCTTAAAAACAAATACTGTCATATACATAACTTCCATTTATTTAACACACACTATGTGTCAAAACCAAAACAAATTAGATGCTTTACATATATCAGTTCCATCTTCAAAACAATCATAAAGGCAAATTTTTTTATATTTATGTACAGGTTGAGTAGGACAGGTTCAAAACCACATTGCAGTAAATAGGAGAAACAGAATTCCTACTTAACCCCATTTGTCTCCAAGGCCTATGCTCCTTCCATGGCAGCACTCTGGCCCCCACTACATACTGATAGAGGCAGGAGGCAGAGAAACTCTAGGCAGACAGGGGTGGGTCCCTGGTGGAAACCCCACCTTCAAGCCAAATGTAGCCTGAAACCTGCAGCCCAAAGTGAGAACTTCTATTCCTGTTTGCCTGCTCTCTCGATTGGTTCTTTCTGATTAATGTCTGTTTACCAATCAAATGTTGCCTTTTCCAAAACTACCAATAGCTTGCTGCACCCACTGTCCTGTGCCTATAAAGACCCCAGACTCAGCCAGTAGACAGAAGTGGCTGGACATCAGACAGAGGCAACTTGACTTTGGAGGAGAGAGGCAGAGAGATAACTTGACTTCAGGGAAGAGTGACCTGCCATTCCCATTCCCTTTCCAGCTCCCCTCTCTGCTGAAAGCTTCTCTCATTGCTCAATAAAATTCTTCCCATTCACCATCCTTTGATTTGACCACATTACCTCATTCTCTTGGATACCAGAAAAGAATTCAGGACCCACCAAATGTGGGTACCCAAAAAGGCTGTCACACTGGCCCTTTGCTCTCACTGACAGAGGGCAGCCACTCCATGCAACGAGGCAAAGGGCCACTGAGGTGATAACACACTGCTGTCCATAGACAGTGTAGCTAAGAGATCACTGTAGCATGCTCTCTGAAGACTTGGAGTCATGGGCCCCCCGACCTGGACACTGCCACAGGGCCTGCATGGAATTTGCTCCTGTAAGGGCCAAAGTGTCTGGCAAGTTCCTGCACTCTCTTGCCTATGTGATCCCTCCCATGTGCGGTGGATCATGGTGGGCCTAAGTAAGTGTAGTTCCTCTTGCCAGTGCCAAAGCAGCCAGCCAATTCCCATAGTTCTGTGCTTGTGTGCTCCCTACCAAACACCGCATGTTCTCGCTCATAACTGGGAGTTGAACAATGAGAACACATAGACACAGGGAGGGGAACATCACACAGTAGGGCCTGTTGGGGGATGGGGGGCTAGGGGAGGGATAGCATCAGGAGAAGTACCTAATGTAAATATCAGGTTGATGGGTGTAGCAAATCAGCATGGCACATGTATACCTATGTAACAATCCTGCACATTCTGCACATGTATCCCAGAACTTAAAGTATAATTTTTTAAAAAAAAAGAAAGAAAGAAAAGAAAAAGAAAACATCCTGCATCAATACAATGCGGTTTCACTCATCTTTGTATTCCTTAAGTGTGGCATAAAGTAGGCTTCTGGGCAATCAATGAAAATGTGTTGAAAGAATGAAGAAATAATTTATTAAATATTTTGTACGCCCACTTTGCTTTCTTTTACTCAGAATCCTCAATTCTGATGAAGAAACATTTGCTTCACAAGGAGTCATTTTACCACAGTCCCCAAAAAATGTTAGAAACCAAAACTTTTTAGTATTGCACCACAAGTTACAGAGAGTACAAACTTTCCATTCTGGGTAATAACAGTTTTTTCAGGATATCCTTTGGCAGCAGTTACATAATTCAAACTCAATGGACTTCCTCTGTGCTCCCACAAAATTTTGCATCCATCTCTACTTTAGGATTTTGCTATGGACTGGATGCTAGTATCCCTTCAAAATTCATATGTTGAGATTCCAATTCCCAATGTGACGTTATTTAGGCCTTTGAAAGGTAATTGGGTCATGAGGGTAGAGTAATCATGAATGGGATAAGTACCCTTACAAAAAGACATGAGAGGACTTGCTTTCTCCCTCTCTGTTCTCTGCTATGTGAAGGTACAATAACACGGCTATCTATAAACAAGAAACAGGGCTTTTACCAGGAATTCAGACATGTTGGCACCCTGATCTCAGACTTCCAGCCCCTACAACTGTGAGAAATAAACGTTTGTTGTTTAAACCACCCAGTCTATGGCATTCTGTTTTGGCAGCCCGAGCTCACTTACACACATTTGCTATTAAGCTACATGGGTGTACGCCTGTCTTTCTTCTAGATCGTTACCTCCTTGAGGACAGAGATCTGATCTCACTTATTTCTATACCCCCCACAAAAAACAAAAGAGATCCTGATACAAGGTGCTAGTTAGTTTATGTAGAATTGATGTTGTCAAATAATCTGACACAGTAACACCAAAACCAACTCAAACTAGACAAACACCTGTTTATCTGAAACCATGCGGAATCAGTTATTTAAAAAAAAAGAAAACAAGTTTTCCAGGTAGCTTAGACTTTAACCCTTTAAAAGAAAATTTTTATTTTTATTTTCATTTTGTAGGGAAGCCTTTCTAAAATATACATAATTCTTTTCTCTTAAGGAAATCATATTTAAAATAATTTAAGCTACTTTGAATATTGTTTCTCTACTCTATGACAAAATAATTGTTTCAGACAGTTTACCCCACACAATGATCCTAGACAACTGTGATGCCTTTTGCACGCACGCGTGTGTGTGTGTTCCTGCTTTCCTTTGCTATCAGGCTGTCAGATTTCATTTCTCAGGATCATGAATATGTTTGCCACCAGCAACTGCTCCCTGTATTTAATTACTTTCATTTATTGAAGGTTCACTAACAACCAATGCACTAAGCACTTTATTTGTATTATTTTATTTAACCTGACAAATTTCAAAGAGTGTAGAATGGATTCTGACTCCTCAGAGCTTGTCTTCTGCTTTTACTGACATGTTCTTCATGCATGTGAAAGGAAAATATCTTGGGCCCCTTCAAGCTAGGAACTGCTCAGGGAAAATCTACCTACCATTCTATTTAAAGCCATCCCTCTGCTCACTGAGATGGATGCATATCTGATTGCCTTCTCTGGAAAGGCTAATCAGAAACTCAAAAGAATGCAACCATTAGTCTCTCACGTATCTGTGACCTGGAAGTCCCCTCCCCACTTTGAGTCTTCGTGCCTTTTCTTCACATTGTCCTGCCTTTCCAGACTGAACCAATGGACTTCTTACATATATTGATTGATGTCTCATGTTTCTCTAAAATGTATAAAACTAAGCTGTGCCCTGACCATCTTGGGCACATGTCCTCAGGACTTCTTGGGGCTGTGTCGCAGGTGCATGTCCTCAACCTCGGCAAAATAAAATTTCTAAATTAAGCAAGACCTGTCTCAAATTTTGAGGGTTCACATGGGTAAAGCTCTAGGATGTAACTAAACATCGCTAAATTGTTATCCCTTTTTCAGAAAATTCCATTCCAATGACTTTCTGTCAGGTAGCACATTACAAGGATAAACACTTCACCATTTGTCATCCTATTTTCTTAATGTTTATAATAACACACAATTAGAATGGCTAATGCCTCTCAAAAAGCTCTCTGTGATGCCTATAACAGATAAATACTTGGTAAGAAAGGTTGGGGGAAGAATTAGGGAATGATTGGTGGTTTTAAAATGATAGAAAAGAAAGTATATTTGCCCTGTGGTTTGAAAATTACAACTAATGGATAGAATTTTAAGGAAGCATATGCTTCTATTTCATCTGTGAGAGAATTTTCTAAGTACTAGAATGTATCATAATAGAAATAGTAAGCTCTATATCTCAACTCTATACTTTTAAAGTAGCCTAACTTTCTAGCCATATAGCCACTAGCTTGCTAAAATATCCCAGGAAAGTGTGTGCTTCAATCTAGTTCTTACTCAGATGTTTTCCTTTTCAAGCCCACACTTTCTTTATTGGAATTATTATTTGCATCTTGTTACTCAGCCTCCTGATTTTCAACTTTCCCCTTGTAGACTGCAGATTGGACCTACCTCATCTACTTCCTCTGCTTCAGACTGCCTCAGAAAGCATGTCTGGCTTGGATCTTGGCCCATCAGAAAACATTTGGCTGGCCTGCTCAGGCCTTTGCACTGTGAAGAGATTCCAGATTAGACTGGATTCCAGATTAGATCAGATTAAATGCTACATAAGACATCTTCATTAGATAAGTCCTTGAACTACTTGAACAACAAGATTTCTCAAACTTCTTAGGATTCCATGATTCCCCAAGGGGCAGAAAAATTAAGAGTAAAGATTGTAGAGTCAGAGATAACTGAGTTGGAGTTCTTAATCTTCTACTTCATTATAAAATATGCTAAATAATAGTACCAACTTCTTAAGGTTCTTGAGAGAATAATGAGACTGTATATGTAAGAAGCTTGGCATACCATTAATATACTTACCAAATGTTAACTGTTCACAATAGTATTAATGTTAGGCCAGTAGCAAGCATAATCATACCAATTCCAAAGCCAAGCCCACACAAAGAGAGAAGAAAAAGAATTAAATGAAGGTCTGCTCTTGTTCTGTTTTGTTTTGTGATTTTTGTCCAGGAACATAATCTATCATTTTGAAAAGTATGTTTCACTTACTGGTTGTGTAATGTTGAGAAATTATTTAAATTTTCTGTATCTTAGATTATTCATATTTAAAATAATAGTAACAATAATACCCATCTTGTATGAATGTTATAAGAATTAAATGAATAAATATATCTAAAACACTTAATATATGTAAAGCATTGCCTAGAATATAAGTGCCAGATAAGTGTTAGCTATTATTAAAATGTGTTAGTACCTGTATTAGTCAGAGTTCTCCAGAGAAACAGAACCAGTAGAATGGATGAGTGAATACATATATGAATACATAGTCGTGCCATTTGGCTGTGTCCCGACCCAAATCTCATCCTGAATTGTAACTCCCATAATTCCCACATGTTGTGGCAGGGACCTAATGGGAGGTAATTGAATTACGGGGGCAGGTCTTTCCCATGCTATCCTCATGATAGTGAATAAGTCTCATGAGATCTGATGGTTTTATGAAGGGGAGTTTCCCTGCATAAGTTGTCTTCTCTTGTCTGCTGCCATGTGAGACACGCCTTCTACTTTCCACCATGACTGTGATGGCTCCCCAGCCACATGGAACTGTGAGTCCATTAAACCTCTTTCTTTTGTCAATTGCCCAGTCTCTGGTATGTCTTTATCAGCAGCACAAAAAAAAGCTAATATAGTAATTTGGTACTGAGAGTGGGGTGCTGCTGAAAAGATACCTGAAAATGTGGAAGTGACTTTGGAACTGGGTAACAGGCAGAGGTTGGAACAGTTTGGAGGGCTCAGAAGAAGAGAGGAAAATGTGGGAAAGTTTGGAACTCCCTAGAGACTTGTTGAATGCCTTTGACCAAAATGCTGATGATGATATGAACAATGAAATCCAGGCTGAGGTGGTCTCAAATGGAGATGAGGAACTTGTCGGGAACTGGAGTGAAGGTGACTCTTGTTATGGTTTAGCAAAGAGGCTGGCAGCATTTCCTCTGCCCTAGAAATTTGTGGAACTTTGAACTTGAGACAGATGATTTAGGGCATCTGGCAGAATAAATTTCTAAGCAGCAAAGCATTCAAGAGGTGACTTGGGTCCTGTTAAAGGTATACAGTATTATAAGGGAAGCAGAGCACGAAAGTTTGGAAAATTTGCAGCCTGACAATTTGATAGAAAAGAAAACCCCATTTTCTGAGGAGAAATTCAAGCTGGCTGCAGACATTTGCATAAATAATGAGGAGCTGAATGTTAATCACCAAGACAATGGGGAAAATGTCTCCAGGGCATGTCAGAGACCTTGGCTCAGAAGCCAAGGAAGAAAAGATGGTTTTGTGGGCCAGGCCCAGGGTCCCTCTGCTTTGTGCAGTCTAGGGTGTCCTGTGTCTCAGCTGCTCCAGCCATGACAAAAAGGGGCCAAAGTAAAGCTTAGGTCATGGCTTCAGAGAGTGGAAGCCCCAAGCCTTGGCTGCTTCCATGTGGCATTCAGCCTATGGATACACAGAAGTCAAGAATTGAGGTTTGGGAACCTCCGCCTAGATTTCAAAGGATGTGTGGAAACACCTGAATGCCCAGGCAAAAGTTTGCTGCAGTGGTGGGGCACTCATGGAGAACCTCTGTTAGGGCAGTGCAGAAGGGAAATGTGGGGTAGATGCCACCACACAGAGTCCCCACTGGGGTGCTGCCTAGTGGAGCTGTGAGAAGAGTGCCACTGTCCTCCAGACCCCAGAATGGTAGATCCACCCACAGCTTGCTCCGTGCACCCGGAAAAGCCACAGACACTTAATGCCAGCACAGGAAAGCAGCCAGGAGGGAGGCTACCTTGCATAGCCACAGGGGCTGAGCTGCCCAAAACCATGGGGACCTAGCTCTTGCATAGCATGACCTAGATGTGAGACATGAAGTCAAAGATCAATCTGTAGCTTTAAGATTTGACTGCACTGCTGGCTTTCAGACTTGCATGGGGCCTTCAGCCCCTTTCTTTGGGCCAATTTCTCCCATTTGGAACAGCTGTATTTACCCAATGTCTGTACCCCCATTGTATCTAGGAAGAAACTCACTTGCTTTTTATTTTACAGGCTCATAGGCCAAAGGGACTTGCCTTGTCTCAGATGAAACTTTGGACTGTGTACTTTTGAGTTAATGCTGAAATGAGGTAAGACTTTGGGGGACTGTTGGGAAGGCATGATTGGTTTTGAAATGTGAAGACATGAAATTTGAGAGGGGCCAGGTGTGAATGATATGGTTCGGCTATGTTCCCACCCAAATCTCATCTTGAATTGTAGCTCCCATAATTTGCATGTGTTGTGGGAGGGACCTGGTGAGAGTTAATTGAATCATGGGGGCAGGTCTTTCCCATGCTATTCTCATGATAGTGAATAAGTCTCACAAGACTTGATGGTTTTATAAAGGGGAGTTTCCCTGCACAAGCTCTCTTCTCTTGCCTCCCACCATCTGTGATGTGCCTTCTTTCTGCCATAATTGTGATGCCTCCCAAGCCATGTGGAACTGTGAGTTCATTAAACCTCTTTCTTTTGTAAATTTCCCAGTCTCAGATATGTTTTTATCAGCAGTATGAAAACAGACTAATACGCATAGATTGATTGACTTTAAGAAATTGACTCTTGCAATTGTGGAGACTGATATGTCTTAAATCTGTAGGATAGGCCAGAAGTCTGGAAACTCAGGCAGAAATGGTGTTGCAGCCTTGAGGCAGAATTTCTTCTCCAGAACAGTTTTGCTCTTAAGGCCGCCAACTGATTGTATAGGTCCACCCACATTATTAACAGTCTGCTTTACTTAGAACTACAAACCACTGCTCAACGAAATAAAAGAGGACACAAACAAATGGAAGAACATTCCATGCTCATGGATAGGAAGAATCATTATTGTGAAAATGGCCATACTGCCTAAGGTAATTTATAGATTCAATGCCATCTCCATCAAGCTACCAATGACTTTCTTCACAGAATTGGAAAAAACTACTTTAAAGTTCATATGGAACCAAAAAAGAGCCCGCATCGCCCAGACAATCCTAAGCAAAAAGAACAAAGCTGAAGGCGTCAAGCTACCTGACTTCAAACTACACTATAAGGCTACAGTAACCAAAACAGCATGGTACTGGTACCAAAACAGAGATATAGACCAATGGAACAGAACAGAGCCCTCAGAAATAATACCACACATCTACAACCATCTGATCTTTGACAAACCTGATAAAAACAAGAAATGGGGAAAGGATTCCCTATTTAATAAATGGTGCTAAGAAAACTGGCTAGCCATATGTAGAAAGCTGAAACTGGATCCCTTCCTTACACTTTATACAAAAATTAATTCAAGATGGATTAAAGACTTAAATGTTAGACCTAAAACCATAAAAACCCTAGAAGAAAACCTAGGCAATACCATTCAGGACACACACAGGCATGAGCAAAGACTTCATGACTAAAACACCAAAAGCAATGGCAACAAAAGCCAAAATTGACAAATGGGATCTAATTAAACTAAAGAGCTTCTGCACAGCAAAAGAAACTACCATCAGAGTGAACAGGCAACCTACAGAATGGGAGAAAATTTTTACAATCTACCCATCTGACAAAGGGCTAATATCCAGAATCTATAAAGAACATAAACAAATTTAACAAGAAAAAAACAAACAAACCCATCAAAAAGTGGGCGAAGGATACGAACAGACACTTCTCAAAAGAAGACATCCATGTAGCCAACAGACACATGAAAAAATGCTCATCATCACTGGCCATCAGAGAAATGCAAATCAAAACCACAATGAGATACCATCTCACACCAGTTAGAATGGTGATCATTAAAAAGTCAGGAAACAACAGATGCTGGAGAGGATGTGGAGAAATAGGAACACTTTTACACTGTTGGTGGGACTGTAAACTAGTTCAACCATTGTGGAAGACAGTGTGGCAATTCCTCAGGGATCTAGAACTAGAAATACCATTTGACCCAGCCATCCCATTACTGGGTATATACCCAAAGGATTATAAATCATGCTGCTATAAAGACACATGTGCAAGTATATTTATTGTGGCACTACTCACAATAGCAAATACTTGGAGCCAACCCAAATGTCCATCAATGATAGACAGGATTAAGAAAATGTGGCACATATACACCATGGAATACTATGAAGCCATAAAAAAGGATCAGTTTATGTTCTTTGTAGGGACATGGATGAAGCTGGAAACCATCATTCTCAGCAAACTATAGCAAGGACAGAAAACCAAACACCGCATGTTCTCACTCATAGGTGGGAATTGAACCATGAGAACACTTGGACACAGGGTGGGGAACATCACACACTGGGGCCTGTCGTGGGGTGGGTGGAGAGGGGAGGGATAGCATTAGGAGATATACCTAATGTAAATGACGAGTTAATGGATGCAGCACACCAACATGGCACATGTGTACATATGTAACAAACCTTCACGCTGTGCACATGTACCCTAGAACTTAAAGTATAATAAAAAAAAGTTAAGAATAGGTTGAGAAGTGCAAGGAAACTAAGGTGGGCCATTGTTATCATAGTATTGCAAGGCAATGTTAATTCCCACCAGCAAATAAACTGTTCTCAACAACAACAACAAAACAAGAGTCTCCTTTACTTACAGTCAACTGAACGTAGATGTCTTACTTATCTAAAACATACTTTCACAACAATATCCAACTTAGTGTTTGAATAAGTAACTAGGTACTATAGCATAGCCAAGTTTACAAATAAGACTAACCATTATAGTAAAGTATCATAAAATATATTTTATATTACACACTGTAGGATCTCAGAAAATGATATCTCAAAATGAAGGCTTCACAAGTGGCTGTCTCTGAACTTGTACTCTGCTGTCTTTGACCATTCATTCTACCCCAAGTCTACCCCAAGTCTCTTCTCCAAGGTGGGTCATAAAAACACAACCCCTTTCCTCCAAAGCCAGCCATAAAACCTTAAAATATTACTTAAAATGCCACTGTTTGTAAATAAATTATCTGTTTGATTATAAGTCATAAGACTCCCATTCCAGAAAGGCTCTTGTACCATACCCAGAAAAAAAGAATACTGCACAGAGAGACCAAGAATAATCTAAACAGACAGGCCTTGCTAGGTTTCCCCTCTCATTTTATTAGCACTGGATCATACCCTTTCTGTCCAAACATATTTCTACATGGCAGCTCATACTTTATTGAACTTAAGCATAAAAATGGATAGTTCTCCCTGTATCTTTGGGAAGATACCCTAACCTTCATTCTAAAGGCTCCTATATCACATGAAACTATTATCAAATAAATTGTATGCCTTTTCTCATGTTAATATGCTTTTTGTCAATGATTTTCAGTGAAACTTCAGAGGGCAAAGGGGAAGCTTTCCCTCAGCCCAACAGAACTATCTTTAAGAAATTAGTTTAGCCAATGACTAGAGGTGCTAATTGCTTTGGGTTTTTTGACTCTCTTGCTCTTGTAGACTCTACAAGACAACTTGGGTTTTTCTGCTAGTATGATATCTGGTATTATATTCATGAATTTATTTTTCATCATGTGGAAGATGACCACAACAGATTTCAAATTAAAACAACTTTCTCTTAAATGACAAAGGATTATTCATATGCTAGACCATAATCTTATATTACTTATGTTCAATGACAGCTGCATACATACAAATCTGTCATATTTACTAAAATAATAATGAAATTCTAACTGAGAATACTAGTATATGTGAACATATCATAAAATGTTTAACTAATAGTGCACTCTCATCTCAAAAATAATCTGGAACTATTATCTGATTCAGTTCTTGGACAGTGCTTTGAGTTGGATAATCATATATCTGGATTTTTAGGAACACTCTCAATTTTAAATATCCTGCCCTGTATAGAAAAAAAAAAGTCCATACTTTTATATAATTTGAAAACTATGCTTCCTTTAGATTAGACAGTAATATAATTCATTTATTTATTCAACAAACATTTACTGAGAAGTTAATATATGTAAGGATCTAGCTTAGTCCTAAGAAGATATAAACCATATATATGGGGCCCACAGGTCCTGACTCCACAGTATTGTAGGGGAGTTCTATCATGCTTACAATAACTATAACACAATATAGAAAATACGAAGCTCCCCAAGGGAAAAAAAAAATGCTTACTGATTCCAGGTAAGGACAGTATACTGTTTTAAGGATCATAACAAGCCATTTTGAAGTCTCCACATAAAGCTCTCCATGGATGGAGTCTAAGGCAGGGAGATGTCCTTAGACCCACTCCAGTGCTATCTAGGCAACAATGTGTCAAGCTTGTATAGTATGGATATTCTGAAATTTTTCTTTACTGTTATATTCTGATTATCAAGTTATTGGCAGTTCTACCTCCTGAATAAATCTTACTCTCTCACCATAATATTTTCAAAGTTGGATTGACCTCCATATAACACAGGCTCCTTTCTCTGTGGGAGAAAAAAAACTTTAGGAATGTGACACTTCCTCTATCTTTTTTGCCAGGATATTCTGCCTGTTGAATAAGAAATGGGATTACAGAATTTCACTATTACAAGAATGAATGTTTAAAAGAGGTCAAATTATTAAAATGGGCAAGCAATCAACCCAAATCAAATCTGAAATAGGAAAGATGATAGTCATTGCAATCTAACCATTCTCTCCGGTCTCCATAATGACTCAGTTTTGGAGAAACTCTGACATCTCTAACTCTGATAGTAACACAATCTGCAGGAAAGAGTATGGAACTGCATGACATCATTTTATCCCACAATTGTCCCATGTTGTGACATAAAATAAGTAATTTGAAGGATAGGGTGAGCTATACCGCCATGACTCATTCCTGTGTTTTTAAAACTATCTTCAGAATCTTACCTAGGACTAAGCATCTTTTCACTGGGTCAACCAGGAAATTTTAATTCATGCTTCTAGCATAATATACATATACTTAACAGAACAACATATCATTCTCTGACATCAAGAAAAATGCAGTCAATCATCTACTTCATAAACATTTATTGAATACTTACTGCCTAAAAAGCTCTGAACCATATTACAGCTGTGTAAATGAATATAATACTTGATATTAAGGTATGATCTAACAAGTGAAACACTTGAGCAAGTCATTTAAATGCAATATGTCAAACACTATAACAGAGGCCTTGGGCAGTACAGGAAACAGAATAATTTTTCTAGTTAAGGTCATTAGAAAATTGGTGATTGATAGACAGGTAGACCTTTAAAAAGATTAAGTAGAAAATTTCCAGATGAAAACAAAGGGAAAAATATTCCAGAAAGAGAAACTAACAAGAACAAGGCTTAAGTAAAGCTTAATGTAAGTTCAGTCCAGACAGTAAAGATTATGCTAAGGAGATGGCACAATAATCTGTAAAAAATGAAGATCAATAAATAGTTTTAAAACTGTTAGGCTGGGGAGGTTGAGCTATAAGAGGAAAATCCTGACTATGAAGACCAGTTAAAGCTTGTTTCTAAATCTGTAGAAGGATTATATGAATGCCTGAATTAGATCAGTGCCATTGTGAATGGAGAGGAAGGTCAAACATAGAGATATTTCAAGAAGTTATGAATAATAGTGACATTTTATAGTTAAATATCTTTGTATCATCCAAGTAATATTTCTTTGAGGTCTAGTATTTGTGGTAAGTATGAATGTAATCTAATTTCATTATATTTGAAAAATATTAGGTAGATAACCAAAGTACTCTGACTATTTTAGATCATATTATTGGAAAGTTAGCTAGAGTACTCCAAAGAAAAATCTTCCTGTAAACTATTCATAGATAAATGCTGAGTTAACTTCAGCCTCAGCAAAGTAACTACCAGCTCTGTGAGTTACTCACAGGCTTCCTAGGTGATTAATTTTGCAAGCAGGATTTTTCTTTCTTTTACAAGTTAGTTTCAGTGTATTTTCTAAATTTAACTTGGTTTTCTTCTTTATAAATCAAGTTACTACCCATGAGAAATGATGCTTTGTCAAGAAAAAATCTATTCATGATCTTCAAGGAGAGTAATACATAGTCTCCAGGTACCCAGTTGAACAGTTTCTGGTGTGACAGCCACCTAATTGGTCTCCCTGTCACCAGTTTCTCTTGTCTATGATCTACTATGCATGATGCTGCCAGTTTAATCTGCCCCAGCGTAGCTGATGATGCCATTTACTTGCATAAAAACCTCTGTGGCTCACAACGACCTGAAGAAAAGCATCTAAATGCTATAGTATTGCAATTAAGGCTCTCAAACAGACAGCTAGAATAACCTAATCAGTCTTACTACTCTCAGCTCCCCACCTACTAATCCTAAATGTTCACTATTTATAAAACCTTTCCCACTTTCTCCTAAGAAAGGTGATGGGATGTCAGGTACGTGTTTATTAATCCCCATTATAGCACATTGTACTGTGTATCTTTGATGAAGACATTTAACTTCTCTGAGGCTTACTTTCCTCTTCTGCAAATTACAAGTAATACCTACCTACCACTTCAAATCTTATTTAAAATGAAGTGAGGAATCAATCAATAAAATATCTACCATCATGGGTTGCTATAGAGATTAAGAGATAATATATTAAAAGTGCTTGGGCAGATCACCTGAGGCTGGGAGTTTGAGACCAGCCTAACCAACATGGTGAAACCTGTCTGTACTAAAAATACAAAATTAGCTGGGCATGGTAGTGCATGCCTGTAATCTCAGCTACTCGGGAGGCTGAGGCAGGAGAATCGCTTGAACCCGGAGGTGGAGGTTGTGGTGAGCCGAGATCGTTTCATTGCACTCCAGCCTGGGCAACAAAAGCGAAACTCTGTCTCAAAAAAAAAAAAAAAAAAGGAGCGTAGCCTGGACTTTATTTATAAGTATCAAGTTTTATTACTCTTCTAAGCCTTCGCTCACGTAGTTTTCTCCACCTGCAAGACCTTCATCCCAGATCTTATACATTACCCAAAGCCCATTTCTAAACCCACCCAGCTATGAAACCATCTCTAGTATTCTAGTAAAAATGATCCTTTCTCGGCTATAGTGTAATGCAAAAATTCTTGTCGTGAAATCAAATTCCTGATTCTATCCATTTTCTAACAATATGACCCCAGACAAGTTACTTATCTGCAGCTTCCCCATTTATAATGTGGATAGCAAAAGCACTCTACCTGCCTCACTAAGCCATTATGAGAATCAAGTTAGAGAAGTCATATTTTTAACTATAAAATGGCCTATATATGTGAGAGACTGTTATTTCCTCTAAAGTATAAGATCAAATAAAAAACTTTGGTTTTCCTCATCTTTATAACTGATATCCAAAAGATATGTTAGAAAGAACACCAAGTCCAATAAAGAAGAAAACAGTTAATATCCAGGTCAAGAACTAGAATATTGGAATCAAGAAGGGATCAAGTAAAAAGGATAGGTTAAAGATAGCTGGGCAGAGCCGAAGTTATGAAGAAAAAACATGTTCCTGAGTTTCACTTTACATAGCAACCACTGTGTGCAAAGGTAGGTGGCAGCTTAAAGAAGCTACACAAAGATGAATATACATAGCAGATGCTCAATAAGTGATAAGGAGAGGGGAGGGAAGGAGATAGGAAGAAGAGAGGAAAGGAAAAGAGGAGAGAGAAAGGAAACAGAGGAGAAAACAGTTTCATCATTCCTTTCAAGGGCTAATTTCTATGCCGCTTGCCGGGCTGCTATAATAAAAAGTTAACTAGTAGCTAAAGCTTATGTATGAGAACACTCACTTCTCCTTTAAGGTTCTCTTTCCTTGACTGTGCCTTTTCTCTCCACTCTACCCCTCTTCCAACTCCTATTTATCAGTGTTTACTTTCCTCCCACCATTACCCAGGACCTCCAAATACCAACACAAATCCATAGGAAGTAATTACTCTTTTCCACCCACTCTCTCAGAAAAACAAACCAAAACAAAAAATAAACAAGCAAACAGCAACAACAAAAAACTGTTTTTATTTAAATGTCAAGAGCCTATAGAGAGTAGTATTGTGTTACCCTACAATAGCATGTACAGTTTAACAGGTACTACCTTAACTCCCTTTGTCTTCTGGAGCCTCACCAAAATATCCATGGAAGGAATTTTAAGTAACAGTAATAGGTTTAAATGAGAAGATATTTGTGCATTGTATAGTAATGATGGTGAGATTTTCTTATATTCACATAATGCTTTTTGCTTTGCAAAATGCTTTCTCATTGGTTATTTGATCTGAATTCCCAGGGAGAAGTGACAAAACAAGGGGAAAAGTCCTATTTCTACTATGCATTTTAATATAATGCAGTTTTACAAAATTCCTTTTTCAAAGTACATATATATATATATATATCCTTTTATTTGGTTCTCCCTGACATATAGTTTTTAGCTCCATTTACTGACGAAGATAGTGAGACTCAGAGACGTAACAGGACTTTCCACAAGATCATTATCAATATAAGCACTCTTTATGGAGCATTTCCTAGGTCCAGGAATTGTACTCAGCACTTTACATGCCTGATAGCTTATTTATTCTTCACAATAACCTTATGAGGTAGACAGTATTATTACTTTGACATTTTACAGATTAAAAAATCAGATAGGTTAAATAATTTGACGATGGCCATGTAACTAGCAACTAGCAAAAGCAAAATTCAAACAGAAGACTTTCAGATTAATCTTGATTGTTCTGCTATGCCAAGCAGCCTCCTTCCTGACCCAGTGCTGTTACTGTAACACTGTTAGTAACATGAACTTTCTTTCTGTCACCAAGTTAGAATTGCAGATTTCAGCCCAGCAGCTCAAGTTCTATGGAGAAAATACACACACGTACTTAAAGCAGAAGTGAGGAGGATGCTGTGTCCATTTTTTTTACACCAAAAAAAACCCATAAATTAAGCAGAAAACTCACCATAATTGGGAGCTAAAAATCAGTTATTATAGTGTTGGCAGACAGGAGAAGGGTGATATGCACCTCAGTATAGAATATTGTAGAATAGAGAGATGAATTACTTATAGTTCAGCAAAACACCTAAGAAACAAACAAAAAAATCAAACCTCGGAATAGATGTTTCTTTTAAAATGTTTTTAAAAAGGCCATTTATTTTATATTCCTAAATAAAGATTTCTATCTTGTTTCAAAACACCACCAATCCAACACAGAATAGCCATATTATGACTCTGCTCCTGTCATCTTATGATATCAACAACATATTACGGGTTAAAATGCTATGGGATGTGAAGGATCAGGGTGCTGATTTACATTTTCCAGAAACTTCATATAAATCAGAGTTTAAGTTGAGCAGCTAGAATTCTATCACACATATGCTGAGGAAGTAAGAAGACAGATCTCTTTCCACCAGGTACTGGAGATGAAATTTCAAAAAATAGTAGGTGAAACTTGTATTTAAGATCTTCCCAAGCTGAATGCAAATAAGTCGATGTCACTTTCCTTCCAGACAAGAAAAGTCTAAAACCTTTACCTCCAGGTCTTTTAAACTTACATACTATTAAAATCACATCAAAGCTTTGCTTCAGAAGCCCATCTGATTTGGTTTCAAGGAGAAAAGGAATCACTAGGAGACACACTGTAGGGACTCCATGAGATTCAAAATAATGATCCCATTTTTCTTGCTGTCAAACTTAATATACACTAAATATATAGCTATAATAAAGAAGCCTGTGGAAACTAATAATGAGTTCAACAGATCCAGGCAAAAGTAAAATATTTCTAATTTCTAAAAACAGGATATTCTGTATGCCTTTTGGGAAGCTCAGATCAACTCATTCATATGCTCAAAACTTTCCAGTGGTTTCTATTTCTCTCACAGTAAAATCTTTCCAATAGCCTCTAAGGTTATCCCTCATTTGTCCTCCTCTTTGAGCTCACTGCAGTTAAAATGGCTTTTATAAAAAAGACAGGGCAATAATGGATGCTGGTGAGGATGTGGAGAATGGGGAACCCTTGTCCACTGTTGGCAGAAATGCAAATTAGTACAACCACTATAGAGAACGGTATGGAGGTTCCTCAAAAAACTAAACTTAGAACTGCTATATGATTCAGCAATTCCACTGCTGGGTATATATCTAAAATAAAGAAATTCAGTATATTGAAGAAGTATCTGTACTCCAATGTTTATTGCAGCACCATTCACAATAGCCAAGATATGGAATCAACCAAAGTGTCCATCAACAGATGAATGGATAAAGAAAATGTGGTACATACACACAATGGGAATTTACTCGACCAAAAAAAATAAATAAATAAACTCCTGTCATTTGCAACAACATGGATGGAATCGAAGGACATTATGTTAAGTGAGATAAGCCAGGCACAGAAAGACAAATATCACTCATATGTGGAAGCTAAAAAAATAAAATGTACACATGCAGATGGAAAGTTGAATGATGGGTACAAGAGTCTGTGAAGGTAATGGGGAAGGGAGAATAAAGAAGAGATGGATAATGGGTACAAAAATACAGTAGATAGACAGAAACAGATCTAGTGCTCAGTAGCACAATAGGGCAGCTATAATTAATAATATATTGTATATTTCAAAATAACTTAAAAAGTGGAATTAGAATGTTCCTAACACAAAGAAATGATAAATGCTTGAGGTAATGGACATCCCAATTACCCTGATTTAACCATCACACATTGTATGTTTGTATCAAAACATTGCATGTACCCCATAAATATGTATAACTATTATGTATCCATAATAATTAAAAATTAAAAATTAAAGAAAAAACACAAAAAATGCACAAGTCACTAACATCAGTTACCTTGCATGCAGGGAGGATAGAGCTGATACAGTATAAGCAGGAAATGAGTGAAAGGGGAGTCCACAAGAATAGAAAAATTGTTTTAAAAACAACTGTATTTAGAACAAATATATTTATCATTTATGCTTCTATGCAATATATATGGGACTATGCATCTAGAAGTTGAATAAAATAATGTTTTTGAAAATTTATGTTCTTTCATAATGACACATGCACCCCCATATGCTCACTGCAGCACTATTCACAACAGCAAAGACATGGAATCAACCTAAATGTCCATCAGTGGTAGCCTGGATAAAGAAAATGTGGTACATATATACCATGGAATACTACACAGCCATAAAAAGGAATAAGATCATGCCCTTTGCAGAAACATAGATGAAGCTGGAGGTCATCATCCTTAGCCAACTAACACAGGAACAAAAAAACAAATACAGCATGTTCTCACTTATAAGTGGGAGCAAATGATGAGAATACATGGTCACAAACAGGGGAACAACAGACACTGGCACCTACTAGAGGGTGGAGAGTGGGAAGAGGGAGAGGATCAGAAAAAATAACTATTGGGTACTTAGCACCTGGGTGATGAAATAATCTTACAACAAACCCCTGTGACATGAGTTTACCTATATAACAAACATGCACATGTACCCCTGAATTTAAAATAAGTTAAAAATTGATTAATTAATTAATTATATTTTTAAAAAAAAGAAAATTGAAAAATCAAAAATATCAAGGCAATGAAAGCCTAGAAAAAAATACAGGAGAATACTTAACTAGTCCTAGAATGAAGAAAGATAAAGCAAAGAAGAAAGAATTTTTTAAAAAGTGATAATTTTATCACATAAAAATTAAAACTATTTTGAAGGTTAAAAAGTACTATAAGCAAAATTAATAATAATAAACAAACCAGAAAAAAAATAACAATTATGACAACAGGATGGCATGTTTCATAAATAAACTGCTCTTGCAAAGCAATTAAGAATTCTAGTACCACTTAGAAAAACAAACAAAGAGCTTGAATGGATCATGAAAGAAAAATAGATAACCAATAATCATTTAAAAAGTTGAGTCATGACAGTGAACACATAATTGCAATATAAAGCATTAAGTAAAACATTTTATCTATTAATTTGACAACATATTTTAAATAATAAAATAATGCTACTAAAGATATAGGCAGATTGGCCTTTTGAAAGATGGCTGATAGCATTGTTCTCCAAAACAGCTTGACAATTTGTATCCAGAGCCTTAAAAATGTCCATACCCTTGTACTCAATAGTTTCATTTATAAAATCAATCCTAATGAAACAGAAAAAAAAAAAAACAGCAATGGCTTATACACATGCACATCCATTACAGCATTATTCAAAGCAGGAAATTGAAGATAGCCTAGATTTGAATGAAGATCTGCTTAAATAAATTCCAAATCATGGAATATTCATAGCCACTAAAATATTTTCCAAAAATGTTCAGTGTTATGATATGGATAAATGCTATTAGTCTAACATTAAATGAAAAAGACATAAAATGCCCTATATGCTATTGTCCCAATTTCACGTACATGTATTTGTACAAAAAAGGACTAAAAAAGTCAAAATAATTACTTCTAGGTGCTAAAATTAGGATGAGGCTTATTTTTATGCTTTTAAGTATAATTTCACAAAGTTGATATCTATTATTTATCAAATTATTGTCATGATTAACTTTTTTTTTTTTAAGTAACTAGGGTGATAATTAGGTTCTGTCTTTCCCAGTTTACAAATCAGCTCTGAGCAGGACAGAAAATATATGAGAGGCCTCAATATTAACAATATAAACTCAGCAATCAACATGCTATTGATTGGCACTAGGATTCCATGTAGCTTCCAAATCATGCGGTTGGCTACACCACTCCAATCTTGACAAATAGTGTGTGTGGGTATGTACTATTACCTCCCTTCAAAGTATTGACTGACACTTAAAAGTATCCATTGACTTGTCCCTGTTAGCCCTTAGCTATGAACCTGAGACATGCCTCAACTTGCCTTAGTCTTTGGTAAATGTTGGTTTTAACAGTAGTGTCCAAACTGTTTGATTCCATAATTCTATCTGTAAAAACAAGTTGATCATACAACTCTAATTGCTTTATATTTATTTTTAAAATTAGTTACTATTAATATATAAGTTACTCAAATATAGAAAATTTTAAAGAATGTGATTAAAAGAAATGGAAATGGGAATTCTAATATTCTGCTCCTACACCTCAACTGATCATTTTATTGTTGCCCCAGGATATGTGCCCTTGCTATGGAAATCAGAGTCTTAGACCACACTTCCCTATTCTACTATCCATCTCCTTCCCCTACAGCAAAGGTAACCATGTTCTGAAACTCCGGAATGCCTTAGACTTGAGTCAACTCAAGCTATGACAATTTTGCTAACATAACCCACTCAAAAAATATAAAGAATCATATCATTCCCATCCTATTTTATGTTTTGGAAAAACTGAATTTTCATATATGAAAATTGAATACAGTATGGTATAACTACACTTCTATTATTGTTGTTGCCATTTGTTGATAATAATCACTACTACTACCATTACTTCTTTACTGGCCTAAGTCCTAGTATTATTCAGTTCTTTTGGAAGTTTTAATAGTATACCTCTGAAGATTTTTGAAGTCTGTCATGGCATGGAGCAAGAAGGGATGTCTTCTCCCATTTCTGTAAAACTTGATTGGCTTCTTCTATCTTCTGCTCACAACTTTTTTGAGAATTTAGCAATGTCACCTCATAAAATTCTTGGATATCTGTAAGGAAAGCATCAAAATGTAATGCATGACTTCATAAATAGCTTCTGCATATATGTCCATATATAGACATACAGAAATTTTGCTGATTAAAAGAACTGCATAAATATATATCCCAAAGTAAAACAGAAGAAATCCTGAAAATTATCTTTTTACCTGCATTTAGAATGCTTATAGCAGCTTTATTCATAATTACAAAAACTAGAACATATCCTTCAAAAAGTGAATAAACTGTAGTAAATCCATATAGTAGAATGTTATTCAGTAATAAGGAATGAGCTATCAAGCCAAGCAAAAACATAGATGAATCTTAAATGCATATTGCTAAATGAAAGAAGCCAGTCTGGAAAGGTTACATACTGTATGATTCCACCTATATAGCATCTGGAAAAAGTAAAACTAAAGAGATAGTTTAAAAAAATCAATGTTTGCCAGAGGTTCTGAGAAAGAGAAGGAGGCTTGAATAGATAATGCAGAGGATGATGAAAATATTCTGTAATGATACTGTAGTGTTGGACACATAACATGAACCATTTGTCAAAACCCAAAGAACTCAATAGCACAAAAAGTAAACCTTAACGTAGGCAAATTTAAAAAAAAATCATGTGGGAAGTCAGAGGATCCCAAGATGAAATGCAGACTGTTACAAAGGAATGTAACTGTATTACAAATGCATAAAATAACCTCCAAGAAGTCAACAGGAAAAAAAAGTACTGACTTAAGTAACTTTGAAAATGAACAGAGACTATAAAACCAAAGTCAAAGAAACTATACAAAAGCATCATACTCTAGTTGGTAAACTTGTGTCCTGTTGGGTACAGATGAACAATTCTGAAAACACAATACACGCATACTAAAATTGAACAATTAAGTGAATGGATGGTAGATGATGGGAGCCAAGTTTCTTACTGCTCTATAGAAAGTTACAGGCAAGTAAGGTTAAAATTATTCATATGATATTAGATGAGAGTTGGAGACATGTTTAGCTTAATGTAGATACAGATGAATACATATAAGAATATTTACAGACATGTATATACACAAATCAGTTATACACACATATATTTCCTTGCTCCATCTGCTGAGAAGGCCTAGAAGCAATGATGCCACAGTAATAATAAACAAAACCAGCACCCTGATTTTGGCCTCTGTGCAGTGTTGGTAAAGAGTAATGAACATTGTCATATTAGATTAGCATTGAGGGGGTCTATATGAACTCAAAGTTTTCAAGAGCTACAGGATAGAGAGATAGATAAAAATATGTTTAGAAACAGAAATGAATATGTATCTGGACATTTCCCAGCTCTGTCATATATAATTCCTGGCTCTGTCTTCTGAGAGGACCTAGAAGCAGGGACACCCCAGCAGGAACAAACACACCCAGAGCCCAGATCTTGGTTTGTAACACTATTTTCCAATAAAAGAAGCTCCTTGGAGAAATGGTTGATCCTAGGACTGGGGCAGGAGACATAAGATGAGCATGGAACATCTTATAGCCCCAGCAAATAAAGAAATAGTCACCAAAGAAACAACCCTGCTACAATAGGGGAATATCAAAGAAACACAAGAACCACATGAAAGAGCGGCCAAAGATGGCCAAAGCTGGAGCAATTTGAGCAAAAAAAATATTACCTAGTATTGGATTATAACACAAAATATAAAATAAAGGGATGAGTAGGAGGGATTACGAAAAGGGTAAGAGGAAACTTCTAAGAGTGATGTGTATGCTTACTATCTTTATTGTGCTTATAGTGCATACATATGTCCAAACCTATTAAATTATGCATTATATATGTAGCTTATTATGTATCAATTATGCATAAGATACATATGTATCAATAAGGAAAGCAAAAAGACAAGGTACAAATTGAAAGAAGATAATTTCACAGCACACAGACAAAGGAACAGTATCCAGATATGAAAAGAAATACAAATCGCAAAGAAAAAGACAAGCAAACTAAAAGAAAAGAATTAGTAAAAATTATGAGCAGGCATTTCACAGTAAAAGAAACACATGTCACAGATAAGCCTAGGAAAGATCCTCGACCTCATTGGTGATAAAAAATACAAACTAAGATCATAGTCTAAGGCCATTTACATCAAAAATATAGTCAAAAATAAGTCTCACAGTACAAGGACTAGAAAAAGACATGAATCCTTGGTAACTTATTTATTCCCAGCAAGTGCAAATTGCTATAGCCACTTCAGAAAATAACTTAACATTTGTTTATCCTATAAGTCAGTATTTCTACTACCCAGTACACATCCTAGACAAACTTTGGCACATATGCACCAAAAACAAACCAAAATGTTCATAACAGCATAGATTACAGTAGCAAACATTAGAAGCATTCCAATGTCCATCAAAAGTGAAATAGATAAATTGTGATATGTTCTCAAGATGGAGTGTATGGAGCAGTAAAAATGAATGAATGATAATATCATGAAACTATATATCTTAGAAAAATAACGTTGGGTGAATAAAGCAAGTTTCAATATGAAAAAATTTTTGTAAAGTTGAAAAATGTACAAAACTGAACCATATATTTTTAGGCATCCATACATATACATGTAACAAAACAAATAGACAAAAGCAAAGGACAACATGAAAAGATGTAGTTACTTCAGTAGACAGGGTGGGCAAGGAAGTGGGATAAGGAAAGTACACATGAGTACATACAAGTTGATGGTACTGATCTATTTCTAGATGTCAGTAGCAATTTCAGAAATGTTTGTTTTGTTATGCTGTGTATATTATAGATAAATTGCATATATTATTTTGTATGAATTAAATATTATATTTTCATAAATAATAAAGAAAAATTTTGTGTTTCATAAATATTAAGATTTACAGAGAAAAGTTAGTAATCCTTAAATTTTATGTACAGCTACAACTTTATTCTGCCACTAGCAATAAAGTAACTGTGAGGTCATGTTTGAAAAATGTGTAAGAACAGAAGGTAAAAGCTGTACAGATATACATCTTTCCCAGATTTTTTTAATAACATACAGGCTGGTAGGTTACTAATTAGATTGAGAAAAATCAGAGAAATAGGGAATAAAAAAAAGATAAAACCCAGAAAACAAAATATGTTTGCATCATTTTGCCTCACGTATTAATGGAGAGAAAATAATTTGGGCATGGTGGTGTGTGCCCATGGTCCCAGCTACTGAGGAGGTTGAGGCAGGAGAACTGCTTGAACCCAGAAGGTCACGGCTGCAGTGAGCTGTGTTCATGCCACTGCACTCCAGTCCTGATAACAGAACAAGACTCACTTTCAAAAAAATTAAAACTAAAAATAAAGGGAAAAGAAAAAAAAGAATTTCTGTAAACATATCTGCAGCTACAGTCTCTTAAAAGAGTAATGACTTGCAATGAATAAAACAATTTTTGTAGATAGTCAAATTTCAAGACTCTTTTTCTCTGTATCATTTTAAAGGATATAAACAGTTTCATAAGCAGTATTTGCAAGTCACCAAAATTTGAAATACTACGTGTGCAAATTATTCAGAAAAGGATATTTATCATACTCACGCTATGCATTTATATCAACAAGCTGTACTTTGAAACATAACAAACAGTGATTTGATCACATTTAGAAAAACCCTAGGGACAATATTTTTAATATTAAACTTGCAAATCTTCATTAATTTATACCCCCAAATGTGACAAAGTGTTCAAAGTCTATTTCACTCTTTTGTCTGCTTATTCTCCATTCCTTAAGCAACTACTAGAGAGGAAGAAAATAACCATGATTAAGTCAAAGATGACTTAAATTTGATGTTAATTCAATGATCAGTGTCAAATTTCACTTTTGGTTAACAAGCATTATTTTTTAATAATTGACATATATCCCCTTGTCACTTTCCAAGCATCTCTCTTTTGCACCCTCTTTCCTCACTACCACCACCACCATTCCCACTGCCAGAGTTCAGGCCCTTGCCATCTCTTACTCACACTCTTCTCTAGGCCCAGGTCCCCTTTCCCACACTTAGAAATCCTCCTTCTCCTTCAACGCCCAGTTCCATTTCAGTCTTTGTGAAAACAATATTTGAAGTCAGAGATCTAAATATGAAATGTCATCATCAAGAAATTATTTTTACTAAAACTGGGTTCAATTGAGTAGGTAGTAAGAACACCCAAGCAACTATCATCAAAAAGAAAATATGTTTGGAAAGTTGTAGGGGTTTCTCTTCTTACAGCTTCAACAAAGAGATGGTAAAATGTGTTAAGACATACGCCTATGCTTCTTCCAACATGCCTTGTTCCCTTACGACATACCTGCTTTGAATTCATCTAGACAGTATAGCACAGTTGATCTTCCTATATTTAATGATGTTGCAAAATACATTAGGCTTTTCTGAACATTTGGTTCTGCTTAGGAAGCTAGATAAATGCTCATATCCACTTTCCTTATCCTGTATCCAAATCCCATACTTTCTCTTCTGCAAAGTAAAATGCTGCTGTTTTCTCCTGTTCCAAAAACATATTGCTTGAATCTACTCAATACTTATTTCTCTTTCAGCCTTATAGTAGAAATAGTTGTTCACCCACCTGTCTTCAACATTTCAGTTCACTAAGTAGTTTTTAAGTGCTATGCAAGGCCCTTAGGAATGAAGACAATGTCCTATCCAGCCATATATTCTCTAGTATCTAGCATTATCCTTAATTAAACTCAGCAAACACACAATGAATTCTTGGTAATTTTCATTTACTTGTATTCCCTCTCTTTTTAAGGCTCAAACAGAAGAAAAATCATTGAATGAAGTCAAATCCCTTCTCACTCAGGACTGCTAAACCCTGCATAATGTTTAGATTACATTTTTATGTGACTTGACTCCTTGATTTAATCACAGCACCTAGCACTTTTTATTTTGTACATTCCCTACTCAAATATAAAAAGACTTGCCACTTCTGAGATATGCAAAATAAATTCCTCAAATTCTTGAAGACGTATCCATTTTGATGTCACAATTTTTAAAGAATCGTCTATAAATTATTGTCAAATTTACAGGAAAGTGTTTACAATCTCTAATGTACACAAAAATTTCCTGGGGACATGGGGCCTGAATTTCTGCACTTCTAATAAGCTCTCAGGTGATGTCCATGGCTTCTGATCCACTAGCAACATTGGACTTAAGAAATAGCATCTCAGGGATAAGAATTTCATACTCTCAATTCAAATAGCCCTTTTGAGTCACTGCAATCCTCTTCTTCAGAGTGAAAAGTGGGGTTAAAGAGGGGAATAGGGTGAAAGATCCCCATAATAGAAGGAAGATGGCAAGAGAAAAACTCTACCTATTGATTCATAAACAATAAGTACTTAGTATGGATATTAGTGACTAAACTGATTTAGATTGAATTCATTAGAACTTAGTTGAAAGAAGCTGTATTTCAATCTTCTGCCTTTAGGATCCATTAAAACAAAAAAATTGACTCCTAGGTGATAGCTGAGAGAGCCCCTATTCAGTCCAATCTCTCTCTCTCTTTTAACATACACTCCTTCAAAATGAGATCTGGTCTTCGTAATAATGATTCTGACAGAGTTAGGTCTTCAACTGTCAAACAGCATGTTGAAGGAAATTCATAATAAATAGGACTGTATTTTCAAGCACATCCTTAAAAACTCAACATATACTCAAAATATTTCATCTTCTTCCAAGAAGAAACACCTAACATGACATACCTATTTCAATGATGCTACTATTTCCTCAAAAGACACTTAAAACTCCTCTTTGAGATATACCTTCAAGCATTTGATGAGATTATTAAGGTCCTTGGAAATGGTAAATATTTTTCTCTTGAAAGGAAGTTTGGTTTTCTTGAAATAACCAAAATTCACTAGGCAAACTTCAAATATAAGTAATGGAAAAAAGGATTTTTTACATGACTTAAGAAAATACGATTCTTAAATCATGAGGCTTTTTTCTTGTGTGACTCATGAGTTGCTCTGCAATTATCTACTTAACCACAATAAAATAAAAAAGTAACTAGAATGCCGAATGTGTAACATCTTTACATACTTTTTCATCTATTATGGGCTAGAATAAAAGTGACTGGGGAAACTCTTTTTGCACTTCTTCCCATCCCAGCCTTCATGTTGCCAGGCATAGTATTATGGGAACAATAGCAGTCACCTCTGTACTCTGCCAACCAGAAACCCCTGTGGAGGTTGTTACTGTTGATTCATTCGGTTTTTAGTGATTCGCACATATGGCTATAGCTCACCAAAGCTGTTTAATCCCAAAAATTTACCAAAATCACCTGAGGATTCTCTTCTTTTTTTTTTTTTTTTTTTTTTTGAGACAGAGTCTTGCTCTATCACCCAGGTTGGAATGCAGCAGTGCAATCTTGGCTCACTGCAATCTCCGCCTCCAGGGTTCAAGCAATTATCCTGACTCAGCCTCCCAAGTAGCTGGAATTACAGGTGCCCAACACCATGCCCAGTTAATTTGTGTATTTTTAGTAGAGATGGGGTTTCACCATGTTGGGCAGGCTGGTTTCGAACTCCTGACCTCATGTGATCCACCCGCCTCAGCCTCCCAAAGTGCTGGGATTACAGGCATAAGCCACCACACCTGGCCAGGATTCCCTTCTTACAGCTGCAACAAAGAGATGGTAAGATGTGCTTTAAGACATATGCCTTACACTTCTTCCAACATACCTTGTTATCTTACTACATACCTGCTTTGAATTCAGCTGGACAGTATAACACAGGTGATCTTACTATATGTAATGATGTTACAAAATGATGTTACAGTCTTGGTGTTCCATTAGGCTTTTCTGAAAACTTGGTTCTGCTTAGGGAGTCAGATAAACGTTCATATCCAATTTCCTTATCCTGTATCCATATCCCATACTTTCTCTTCTGCAAAGTAAAAAGTTATCATTCTCCCAATCCATATGAGTCCAAAACTAGTAGACACTGAAGCATAGAAGTGGAATTTTCAATAAAGCCTTTATCAGTGTGGTAAATGCCCTATCTTAGGCTTTGTACCAAGAAAAGTTTCTTTAAGAATATTATCTGGAACTAGAGGAATAAAGTTGAATATGAGGAAGGGACTGAAGTTGAACGTAGATGAAATGAAAATATAAATTTCATAGCCTAGACCCAGTGAAAGCAAGTACCAAGTAAGGGAATAAAAGACACAAAACAGGAATGAGTGCAAAACCCAGAGTCCAAGGACTAATGCAAAATGGAACTCAATAGATGCTGAACACATAAGACCAGAGAATGAGTAAATGCTCATACCCAAAGGGTCATGCAAATTCCACATTGTTCTGATATGATTGGGCTTCTTCTGTGCCTAGACAAAGCACAACTGAAGGAAGGAAGGAAGGAAGGAAGGGAGGGAGGGAGCGAGGGAGGGAGGGAGGGAGGGAGAAAGGGAAGAAAGGGAGGGAGGGAGGGAAGGAAAATAAAGAGAAGGGAGGGGAAGGGAAGGAGGCAGTGGGGGTGGGGCAGAGAGATGATGAAGGAAATCTTGGTTTCAAAGTACTTTATTAAAAAGAACCAAGGGCTTTTTGAAGAAAGGGCTCACAGGATGAGAACAAGGAAATTATTAGTCTAGTACATCTTTTTGTACTAGAAAGTAAGGAAGTGCTCAAAAATCACAGGATCATATCAAAAGGACATGTAAGCCAGCTTGAAGGGGATCTTAATGACTAAATCTGAAATAATTTGAGCCTTAAAAATAAATTAATAGTCATGGGATATAACCTTTTTAATAAAATAATAATCCATTAGTCCATCCTGATACAGAAAAAATTAGTGATTAAATGGGGGAGAAGGGAAAGTTCTTCCTTACAGAATTCCAACTAATAAATATGGAAGAAATGATGGAATTATAAAATCATTGAGGGATGCTGCAACTAGTGGTAAAAAGTAGGACAAGGAATATGGCATTATATAGCCTCATAGTATCTCCCCACCAATTAGAACAAAATGGGCCAGGCATGGTGGCTTACGCCTGTAATCTCTTTGGGAGGCGAATGCAGGAGATAGGAGCAACAGTTGAGCCCAAGAGTTTGAGACTAACCTGGGCAATATAGTGAGACCTCATCTCTGCAAAAAATAAAAATATACTTATAAAATTATTTTTTAAAATAGTACAAACTGGCACGGGGAGCCTCCTGTTATCATATACCAAGAAGAACATAGCATCATTTCTGTAATATTCCTGCCCAAAATGCATAAGTTGAATCTAATCATAAGGAAACATCAGACAAATGCAAATTATGACATTCTACTACATACTTGACTTGAAATCTTCAAAAATGTCAAGGTAAGAAAAGAAAGGCTTATGAACTATTGCAGATTAAAGGAAACTAAACAGGCATGACAATTAAATGTAATGTGTAATGTAACGTAGATCTTGGACTGAGGAAATACAACTATAAAAGACATTATGGAGACAACTGCTAAAATGAGTATGGACTGCTCATTAGATAATAATATTGTAGCAATGTTAAATTTCCTGATTTTGATAACTGCACTATTTATATAAGAGAATACTCTTGGTTTTAGAAAATGTATAAGTATTTAGTGATCAATGTGCCTAATTCCCCCAGCTATTCTCAAATGAGTGAACGGCATCAGGCACTTCACTAATAAGATGCATGCAAAGCTGGGCATGGTGGCTAATGCCTGTAATTCCAACACTTTGGGACGCCGAAGTGGGAAGATTGCTTGAAGCCAGAAGTTTAAGACCAGCCTGGTCAACATGATGAGAACCCGTATCTACAAAAATTAAAATAAACTGATATGCATATGTATGTATATATGTATATGTGTGTATAGACATACAGAGATATATAGAGACATGCATATATAGAAAATGATAAATAGAGTGAAATGTAAACAATTGGTGAATCTGGGTAAAGTGACTATACTATTCTTATAACTTTTCTGTAGATTTGAAATTACATTGAAATACATCACTTTGAAAAATGGTAAGGTGACTAGGAGGTGTTAGTGATAAACATGGAACTGAGAAATATCCAGTAACATTTGTAAAAAAAAAAAAAAAAAAGAGACTCGAAGAGGAACAAAGTATACAGTGCAGAATGGCATGGAAGAGGTAGAAGATCAGATCAATAGGGCATATGTGAGGTAGTATAATTATTTGGAGATAAAAGCACAAGCTCTGAAGTCAAACAGAATGGCCCTGGCTCTGCTACTTACTAAATGTGTGACCTTATGCAAGTTACTTAACTTCTCTAAACCTCACCTTCTTCACCTATAAAATTTACATGTGTAAGTACTCCACGTGGTTCAACAGTTATATAAAACGTAGTAAATGGTAGCTATGATATTCTTTGATTAACATATCTTCCAACAATACTGTGTACACAGGCAGTCTCATTAAATGTTGAATACCTGAACATAGAATATGCTCAGCCAGGAGTCATTTCTTCCATAAGAGTCAAGAGTGCAGACACTTGAATCAATAAAGCAGAATTAATACTTGACAAGGAGGCAGAAATTGTTATTTACAAGTTTTTAAAAAGCTTATTCAAATGGAAATTGTAACAGAAATGCAATAAGATGTGCATGAAGGAACACAGTATTTTTGTGGCTCAAATAAGGTCTTTAAAAATACGACCTCTAAAATGAATTTTAATTCAAAATATCTCCTTGATGAATAAATGTGCTACTTCAAGTTGCTCAAAAAGCAGGCACTAAATAAACTCAAGATATTGTTAATGCAAATCAGCTACCTTTTATCTTACACTTATAGCACTTATACTCCCAAACCACCAGCAGGTGTGTCTCATTCTATATCTAGAAGATAATTAACTTTCAATTTCACATCAATCATTCAAGATGTAGTAATGTTGTCAATTCTTTTTACCTCACAAAGATTTACAATGTAAATTCTACAAATCTTCAGAAGATAAGTAACTATATGTAATCTGTATGAGCCCAGTTTTAAGTTACATATTCTTTCATGCCTACCTCCCCACTAAAAAATTCCCAATATCTTCCAATCTGTGATTAAATATTGGTATTGCTCATTGAAGACAGGAGAGAAGAAAGAAATTAGCATTTGCCATTTACCAGCCATGCATAAACTCCATGTGTTTAGTTGTACTTTGTAAATGTCATTCATTTTACTAACTTCTTCTGATCATCTTATGAGACATGTAGATTACACCTATGTTAGAGATGGAGAAACTGAGACTGGTTCAAGGTCATCAGGCTGGACAATGGCAAGGCTAATATTGGAATTTACATTTGACACTTAAGCCTACACCCTTTACTGCAACATGCTGCAACAGTATGCATAATAGAATATTAGGGGTTAATTAAATAATATCAGTGCTAAAACAAGTATATTTTATTGTCAAACGCATGACTAGAATATCATTTAGAAAATTCTTCAGATCATCAGATGGAAAGAAATCAAACCTAAGGAACTCTCAAAAACTTTCCAAGACCTGTTACCAAGGATATTTTAACTAATCTCAACAGCACAGTGCTTAGCTGAAGCTACTTGGTTGGTTTCCATCAGCAAAATCTCAAACAGAATGAGAGTTTGGACTCCAGGGACTGTATCTTTCCAGCTGATGAACGCCAAGGGAAACAAGAATGCTTATGCATAGAAGTAGCTATAGACTTTCAGTATAGTTAAGGTAGGAGACAAATATTAAAGAGGTTGCTACAAATTGACTCTATTGGCCTCTCAGATTTGCTTTTTACATGCTGTGAACACAGAGTATTCAATAAATACTAGTTATGCAATAATATTGTAACAATTTTTTCCAGAGGATAAGAACTAACTTTAACAGAAAATAAGCAGCAGAAGAGAAAAAGATGGCATAAAAGCTATGAAATAATAGACTTTGGGGGAATCTTTGCTGTCAGGCACATAAGTATAGATTTACTTAATATTCTGTTTACTGGTGATTTTATGCAATTTTATAATCAGTCCAATTAAACAACTCATATAAGGACAGAATAGCATTCAGTCTACAGGGAGACATTATCCATAGAGACACATGTTAAGTAGGAAAATAAAACTCTGTCTCTGACGTGTAAAATACAACATCCCTCTCATCTCATCAAATCAGATATATAAGGACTTTTATTACAACTTGCCAAAATGGCAAGATTGTTTTGTTTTGATTTTCTTTTTTTTTTTTTTTCACTTTGTTCTTTCTTCTTTTTTCCTTCTTTTGGACATACAGCTCTGAATCATAAGACTGTATAGAATTCTACTCATAAATACCAAAAGCTTAGTCCCCTCTTATGTATACCATGAAATGAAGGGTATTTTTTTTTTGGCAGATTAATAAATCTAATATCAACTATCACTTGAAAAAAGTATCACATTCCACCGCATCAAAAGGATGAATTTAAATGAAAGTCTGTAATTTCACTTGGAATTGGTCCAGTAAGTGATAGCTGATGGCTAATCTCAAAAAGTACATGCTTGTAAACACTGGTGTTCCAATTATCTGAAAATCAATTTTAGATTGTAGAAATTATTGAAAATATACTCCTATAAAATGTGTAATACAATTTTATTATAATTATGATGTAATTTTATTATATATAATTATATAATTGTACAAAATGATACAATCATATTATAATTTATTGTAGTGTACAAATTATATTAATTATATAAAGTTAATTATTCTATATATATCATTATAGTACAGATATAATCATTTCCATTATATTATTTTAAATTTTATGATCTACTGTGCTAGAAAATCTTATGAGAATGTACTGCTTAAATAGAATTGTAGAAAAATAAAACCAAGAGCCATTAAATATGTCACCTTTCTTTTTCCCCAACTTCCCCGATAACTGAAGAGTCAGCTTAAGAGAAAATGTTATGCCCAAATACCAAAGTACAGATTAGAAAATATGCTACCCAATATACCTAAGGTATCATTAGCATACTTTTGTATTGGTTAAATAAAGTATACTGCCTTTTGTTCTGAAGTGATAGTGGAAAGCCAGCTTGTAGACGAATGGTTTTTATGTTGCAAGAACTATCCGATCAACTGCAGTCCTCAAGTATGACATGAAGCTTTCTAGTTCTCTCTTAGACTGCCTAATGTTGTATGATAGTCTTGAGACCACTGGAAAGCCACACAGGACCCCATAGTCAAACCAGCAGGGCATTCTGCCTGTTTCCAGACAAGGAAAACTATGCTGATCGTTCCACTAACAGTCTTTGGAAAATGGTAATGTTTCTTCTTGCTTTATTGAAAAATACATCTATAAGCTTCTTCTCATATTTTCTTCTTTCTCTTTTCATTCCATTCATTCTTTTCCTTTCCCTTTCCCTTTCCCTTTCATTCCCTTCCTGAACAATTCAGTCCCAAAGCCACTGGGTGAAGTAGAGCAAGGTCTACTCCAGTGGTGAAGGAGTTTGGAGAACAGAGCTACAGTGGCCCAGAGCAGAGTGTCAGATTGGCCCAAGGCCTAATCAAGATGAGAAGGGTATCCAAGTATGGAGGCAGACCACAGCAGAGTTACAGAGCCTGACAGAGTGAGGAAAGAGTCCTTGAAGACAGGTAGGCTAATATGGGCTGTTGGAACTAAAACAAGTTAAGGAAGGCCAAATAGGCTACATAATGTCTGAGCATGGAGTTAAAACCTGAGTAGTACGAGGAGGGCGCCCATGTGGTGGAAAGGGACTGAAGTGCTTTGTCATAGCTAAGTAGAGTGATGGGGTATCTCATGCAGAGCAGTGACCTAGCAGAGGTTGTGAGAGCCTGAGTTTGGTGAGGAGGGTATCTGTGCTGGGGTGGCAGTAGCAATGGGAGACTGGTTACATACAGAAGGATGGGTTAAATAAGTAAATAAAATAAGGATAATTTGAATCAATCAGAAAAGAGAGTGAAAATATGGCAGTAGAGAAAACTACAATGAATTATATAGTGTTAGACTGGAACTGGGGTAATCAGTGTGAACTCATGGTTTTCAATAGAGATAGATAAATATAGATATTAACATAGATGTAAATTTGTCTGAGTTTAAACATACACAAAAGGGAAAATAATTTCATGGTGGGGAAGCCTGGAAAACACAACTTCAATTGTGTGCTCAAAGTGAACATTATAAGTAAATGCAGTAAATCCAATTATGTGCCACCTGATAGGATGCAATGAAAAGATCACGGCCTCACTTCTGTAATATTCCTATTTCAGAAATGTCAGTCACAAAAAAAAGAAAAAAGTAAAAGCTGAGAGTCTGCCCCAGAATTAAGGAAATTAGAAAGACATGACAACTAAAGATAACATGTGATTCTGAACTAAATTCTTTGCTATAAAGCACATCTAACTGGGACATCTGTTAATTTCCCATTAATACCAATATTGGTAATATTGGTATTATTGGTATTAACAGGAAATTAACCAATGTCCCAATATGTTAATTTCCCATTAATACCAATATTCCCAATATTACCATCTGATTTTGATGGTAATATTGCAGTTATATAACAGATTGCTCTTGTTCCCAGGAGATACACTAATGTATTAGGAAGAAATGGAACAAGTTGGTCACTTAACACTCATATGGGTCAAGAGATTTTTTTTAAGTGCTGTACTGTACTTTCACATTTGAGATTATTTCAAAAAAAATTTAATGCCCTAAAAATAAATTTTAAAAATTATTTCTAAAAAACAAAGAAAGAAAATTACATCTAGGTCATAGAAGATGTAAATTTTTTGTGGTTGTCTAGATGCAAACCCCTCACCCAATTTTCAACTTCAATAGTCTATTTTTGTGTTAATAATAAATGCCATTGATCAAACATACCATAGCAAGTTGAGCATTGTATGTACATTATCTCATTTACTATTCCCAATACTCCTATGAGATAGGTATTATTTTTACCCCTTTACAAAGGAAGAAACTCAGGAAGAGAGAGGTTGAGATGTTTGCCCAGTTTGCTTAATTTATAACTGGCAGAGCTGGGACAGGAACTAGGTATGTCTCACTCCAAAGCCTGTGGCCTTAACTATTACAAACTGACTCTTTATGTCTGGAGTAATTGTTAGATTTTCTTTGTTTTGCTCTGGGTTAACAGGGATTTTGTTTGTTCATCTTGTTTTTCTTGTCATCTAGGACGTTTTATGGACCACGACTCAGCAGTTCCAGCTCAAAGATTCTTTCTCCCTGAAGCCTCTTTCATCAAAAGTTATTTCTCCCTTCCTCCCCATTATTGGCTTTGCACTTTGCATTTATCTTGTGATTCTTATGACCCTGTGTCATTGGAATATATGTTTTATTTCCCTACATGTAAACTTTGCAAAGTTAAAGGCCAAGTCACACTCCATTCTTTATCTCACATAAGCAGTGGCTGTCAAATTTTACCGTGCACCGAAATCACCCAAAGAGCTTGTTAAAAAACAGATTACTGGGCCATATCAACAGAGTTTCTGATTCAGTAGTCTAGGGTAGGGCCTAGAATTTACTTTTCTAATAAATTCCCATGCGATGCTGGTGTTGCTGGTCCAGGGACGGCACTTTGAAAAACATTTCAGTACTGTATAGAGCTAACCAGTCTCTTACCAAAGTAGCTAAATAATGTTTTTTGATTTATAAAACTATAACACATACATTATCTTCTTTGCTATAATATATCCAAATACAGATATAATATATGTATGCTATAGAATGCCTCATATTATATGGTAATAATAAATTGGTTGGTTCATCTTTCCCACCTTTTATTCATTCACTCATTTCTTCAACAAATATTTCTTAAGTATTGACTGTGTGCCTGGTACTGATACAGCAGTGAATAAGACAGATTAGCCTCTGCTATGATAAAAACTAACAGTCTAGTAGAAAAAAAGAAGACTAAGCAAAATATGACAAATTTCCATACTTCACTTCCAATTATCTTCATGGAAGAGATATTTGATAAATGGGAGCAACAAACAAAATGTGTATTAGCACAATAACACATTAAAGTTATAATGGGTTAGGCAGAGAAAGGTTTGTCGGTGTTAAGAGACTTTTCACTCTAGAGTACCTGAAGGGCTAAAACAATCTTCAAAGATGTAGAGACCTGAGAACATGATACTGCCCCTCCAACTCCTCAGGGATACAGTAAATGGAATCACTGCAGGAAAAACTAAAGTCTGGGGCAGGCAAAACAAACAAGGAGTAAAATGAGAAAGAAGCAGGAAAACCATAAAGGAGATACCCTTTATGCCCATCAGAGATGGACTCAAATGTTCATATGCTGTATGAACAGATAGATGGGAAAGAAAATTAGGATTCTGCAGAATCCTTGGGGATCCATGTACATTTATGTTGTCCAGAAGCAAAATTTTCTTTCTGGATATATGCAATAGTTTAATCAAGTTACTACTATAGTGTCAGTGAATATCAGGCCTAAAGAATATAGGGTATAATGAGAATACATGACAGAAAGCCTGTTCTAGGGAGTTTATTTCCCAAAGGAGGAAGAACATTCAACTGAGACAGAAGGATTAGTAGGCATTTTCAGGCATGGGAGTTTGAGGACAGGGAAGTGGAAGAGATGGAGAACGTGCAAGAACCTGAGGGAGGAGAAAGCATGACAAGGACCCTAAAAAAATTATTAGAGACTGGGCGCGGTGATTCACACCTGTAATCCCAGCAATTTGGGAGGCAGAGGCAGGAGGATCACTTGAGGTCAAGAGCTCAAGACCATCCTGGCCAACAAGACGAAACCTCATCTCTACTAAAAATATAAAAATTAGCTGGGTGTGGTGGTGCATGCCTGTGATCCCAGCTGCTCAGCAGGCTAAGGTAGGAGACTTGCTTGAACCTGGGAGGCAGAGATTGTAGTGAGCCGAGATCACACCACTGCACTCCAACCTGGCTGACAGAACAAGACTCCATCTCAAAACAAAACAAAACAAAAAAACCAACTCATTAGAGAAGGACAAAGAGAATGGTATAAGATAAGGCTGGAGAGGCAGGCAGGTAGGTAGATGTATTCTGTACTCGGTTTTTAGGACCTTGAAAGTATTGATCATGTCAGTAAATTTTGTATCATTGTTGCCAGGAAGACTATATACGTTCGATAAAGGTGGAATGAGATAATCAATGAATGGATGGATGTGTAAAGCAAATACATGGTACAAAAGACAGAGGCATGAAATTCAAATGGCATGATCTGGAAGCAAAGCATTGAATGGACCAATGTAAAAAAGAAAAGGAGCCTGTGAGTCTCGATTATGCAGGGCTAGAACTGTGAGGGGGCTGAAAATCATCTTATCAATCTGCTTACTGTAGAAATGAAAAAACTAAGCCTGGTGAATTAAGGTGGCTTCTCCAAGAACACAAAGCCAGTCCTGAACCAGGACTTGAATCTCCTGGTTCCCAAACCAAGAAGCTTTCCACTACAGTCATAGCTCGTTCTGGACCTAGAAGTATAAGAATAAGTCTCTAACAGTCACTATGCAGGCAGATGCCAAGCACATCAGAACCTTATCCCTAACAGATGCATAACTAGCAGCTGCCACAATTTTTCTAGTTGTGCTTTAGAACTTAGCTATGGATGATATAAGAAAAATACTTATACCTCCCTGTCATAAAATTGATTCATTTAGAAAATGGCTATTCTCTCTGTGTTATTTCCTTTTCTACCTTTAGCCTGAGAGAATTAATACAAATAGTATAGTGGCAACACTCAGCACAAAATTATCTTAAGAGCACATGAGGTCAGACTGTCATGGGAAGAAATCTCTCCAAGCAGCTGCATAACTACCTATAATTTACAGGAAGGTAGAATCAATAGGATTCTGGAAGGCTGACCGCACATTCTGTTCCTCTTTAGGTAACTACTGTTTGTCAGAAACTTGGACAGAAACTACTAACATATCACAAATAATGATTTTGCCCTGAGTGACTTTTGGTCTGTTATTTCCAACCTTCTTTCTCTCTGCTGCCTAAGTTCACTAATAATACTATTACATAAAGGAATAACTTATATTTTACTCATTTAAACATCACATTTGTTATTAATCAAAGTATTACAATTTGGCTTTCTTTTTTCTATGCTTCTTATACTAGTCAGGCAAGGTGGCAGGTAAGCACTACGCCATCATCTTTTAGGAAGTGTCAGAATGCCTGCTGGGCCTACATTCCCCTTCTGAAGTATTTCCTACATATAAGCTATCCCAGACTGACTGGTGATTGCTAAGCACCTGACCTGAGACTAGTCAATTGCTAGATGGGCCAGTAGGTATGAAATGGCCTGGTATAAGAACGCTGCCTTACACAGGTGGTGATAGGCTAATCCAATTGGATACTCTCACTTGAAAAGTTAAAAAATAAAACAGTCAGTTAGTTGATAATTTCAGAGGAATAGAAGCCAAAACAGAGAGCTGCACATTCACCATAATAGTAGAGATGAGATTTGGGAGAATGGCTGTTGAGGATATAGGAGAATAACCTGGTGGCTAATAACAACAGCAGCTACAACAATAACAAGAACAATCATAATAAAGGCTTACTTTTATTGAGCCCTTACTATATTCCAGACATGATAAAAAAATTCAAATGCATTATTCTACCTAAACCTTGCAACTACCTATGAAGTGGGTTCTGTTATTATCTCCATTTCACAAATAGGAAAATTGAGATGGAGCAAAGTTAAGGAAGTGCACAGTCACTCCTTTAGTAAGTGATGGAACCAGGATTCTAACCCAGATTTGTTTGATTCCTGCTCTTAACCACTATCCTAAGTTAGAGCTTATTTTATGTTTAGAAGGACATTTTAGGATTCATACAACGTTTTAGGCTTCATACAATGTTTAGATCTCTGCCTTTTGTATTTCCACTTGAATTTGTACAGCAAACCCCCATTACTTAAGGAAAATTGAACACAAGGAAGGTGGCACTCTGGAACTAAAATGTATGCTCAGGCTTGGTTTTGAAGTGCACAGCTGAAAGTTATGTTTTCCAACCTTGGAATTGTTACCCTACCATATGTATCTTAATCATCTTACTGTACATAGGTTTCATTATCACTCTTTGTTAATTTTTACCATGAGAAATGATGATAATAATAGCAGAGGGAGAAAAGAATATTAGAATATGGGAACATATATTTAAATATCTTGGTCCATGTAATTCAATAAATATTTATTAAGTGCTATTTATATGCAATGCACACATACCCATGTATGTTCCCCTTATTACCCAGGTTGATATAAAACTCACAATGCAGCATAGCTATGTGTTGTGTTCATGTCTCCCAATCTCTATAATTTCTGTTACCATACTATCATGTATCAGAGTTGATACTAAGATCAGAAATTGTGTTTGTGTGTGTATGTCTGTGTGTGTATGTAGTATGGGGTGCTAGAAAGATTCAGAGATCTGAGTTCTAGTCCCAATTGCCATTAACTAGCTATCTGGCCTTATAAACTTCACATCAACTCTCTGACCCCAGTTCCCTCGTTTGAAAGAAATGGATAATTGAACAAGAGAAAATCCAAGATGCTGTTAACTTTCAAGATCTTCTATTTAGTTTTCATTTACTTTTATTTAAAAAGTGAAATGAAATGTCTCTCCTTGACCAGATAGAAGAAGCCATACCCTCTAAATGTGTACTGGTCTATTTCCAGGACCTAATGAAATGTTATACATGGTTTTCAAAAATATTTTTTTGTGGAGGGTTTGAATCAGACCTTTTTGTCAAACAAAATCTTAGACAAAACCAAATACATAAGGCTAAAAGTAAATAAACAAAGCTGCCCTATTGAAGAAAGGAAGAGGAAGCCTTGTTGTTACACCTAGCAGATTCTGCTTGGGTTAGATCTGTGGAACCCTACATTTTCAAGGAACATAGCTTAAAAACTATGGCAAACCAGAGAGCAGAGGTACATTAATCAAGTTAAATGTTATTGTTCATCCACTATGCATAGAGCAATATAAAAGGAAAGTAGAGAAGTAGAAAACATACCCTCTGCTTGCAAGGAGCTTGCAGTTTCCATGAAGAGATTGGGTAGAAACTTCGGAATTAATTTAAGAAAACCACAAAGCAAAGAAAAGCGGGGGCAAGAAAGGTAAATCCTAGGTTCTGAGAAAATGCACAGTAGAAACTAACTCAAGGTCCAAGAATTTTATTTAACAAAATTCAATATTTTTAAAAAAGAGATTATACAGGTTGAGCATCCCAAATCCCAAAATCTGAAATCTGAAATGCCCCCAAATCTGAAATTTTTTGAGTGCCAATATGATGCGCAAACTAAGTACTCATTAGAGCATTTCAGATTTCAGGTATTGAGATTTGGAATGATCACAACTAATAAATATTTCAAAAATTAAAAAAATTGAAATCCAAAACACTTCTGGTTGCAAGCATTTCCGATAAATGATACTCAACCTGTAGTACAGAATACTTCTTGATTAAACAGAAAAGGACAGTAAAGCAGTCAGGGGATCTGACAACATGGAAGTCATTGCTGACTTTAACAACAGCAGCATCAGTAGAAAGTTGGAAATGGAAATGATTTGTCTGCTTATTTCCCCATAGCATTTATTCAATTATGTAAGCATTTTATTTCCATATTTTTAAATTTATTTATTGTCTGTCTTCTCCCTATTAGAACGTACGCTCCATGAGGACAAGTATCTTTCCAGGTACATTCAATTCTATATTACCAGAGCCTAAAAATAATGCCTGGAATTGTAGGTTCTCAGTAAATATTTGTTGAATGATTGAATGACCATGTATTGTGCTAGGTATTAGGGAATAGAGTAAGGGATTACAAAATGAATATGGCATGGTTTCTGGTTTTGAGAAGCTTACAATCTAATGAAAGACATATACTAATTCACAAGCAACTACATCACTGTTTCTCAAACTTGAATAAAGAGTGGTACTCTTTAAATGTCACAGGCTATTGATAAAGTTTGGCTGAAACTAAGCTGCTACTTTCCACATAAATGATACTGGCTGTGGTAACTTGGCCTTAGATTGGTATAAAGCAGCGATTATAGATTAAGTCCACCTCTGTTCTCTTTACCATAGCCTGTGACATTTAAAGAGTACCACTTGTCACCAACAAAACAGTAAACACAAGCGCAACTACAGGCCTTCCGGGAAATCTGCAGCAGTGCTTAGTTGTAAAGTGGTTATCCAGAGAATCTGAAATAGGCTTTGGATTTCTTTCTTTTTTATTTATTTATTTATTTTTTTGAGACGGAGTCTCGCTCTGTCGCACAGGCTGGAGTGCAGTGGCACGATCTCGGCTCACTGCAAGCTCAGCCTCCCGGGTTCACTCCATTCTCCTGCCTCAGCCTCCCGAGTAGCTGGGACTACAGGTGCCCACTACCATGCTTGGCTAATTTTTTGTATTTTTAGTAGAGAACAGGGCTTCACCATGTTAGCCAGGATGGTCTGGATCTCCTGACCTCATGGTCCACCCGCCTCGGCTTCCCAAAGTGCTGGGATTACAGGCGTGAGCCAAGGTGCCTGGCTGGATTTCTTTCTTTTATACTGTGAAAGGAAAACACAGAAATGTTTGTAATGTCACAGAAAATGTGCACCATTTAGTATATATCTAACTCCTCTCATAGACCAGCTCCTTTATTTTCATATGTTCCTGGATCACAAGTAGGCAATGTAGAGAGGAAAGAAGATACGCTCCAGAATCCAACTTGGGTTTGAGTCCCAGCTCTGCCACCAACTAGCTGTGTAACTGTGGACAAGTTACTTAACTTCTATGAGATTCAATCTTCTCACATAAAATACAGAAAATACCCATCTTGTAGAATTATTGTAAGATTAAACTAAATTATATAGAGAATGATGCCTGACACATAATAGAAGTTCATTAAATGTGAGTTTACTTCCCCTTCTCCTGGTTTCAGCCTCATCTGTAGGTCTCTTCTATGCCACCACCATTTATGATACATTTATTTCACAAATATTTATTGAGTACTTTCTATGTACCTGCCACTGCTTTGTGTACTTTGGATACAGCAAAGAGAAAGGGCCCTTCTCTCACAGAGCTTACATTCTATAAAATGCCTGACCCAAGTAGGAGCAATGGAGATAAATGTTTGAGACGGATATTAAAAATACATAGCTGGCAAATGAACCTAGTCTCAGGCTCTTGGCCTAGAGATTAACTAGTCTGTCCAGATTTACTTGCTGCTGCCAGGTGAATGGGGCTGAAGAGCCCTTCCAACCCTTTAGGAACTATTAGTGGAGATCTGACCACACGTATGTCAATAGTTGAACCTTTTTTTTTTTTTTTTTTTTTTGAGACGGAGTCTTGCTCTGTGGCCCAGGCTGGAGTGCAGTGGTGTGATCTTGGCTCACTGCAAGCTCCACCTCCTGGGTTCAGGCCATTCTTCTGTCTCAGCCTCCCCTAAGTAGCTGGGACTATCAGTGCCCACCACCACACCTAGCTAATTTTTTGTATTTTTAGTAGCGACGGGGTTTCACTGTGTGAACCAGGATGGTCTCAATCTCCTGACCTCGTGATCCACCCACTTTGGCCTCCCAAAGTGTTGGGATTATAGGCGTGAGCCACCACACCCGGCCAGTTTAACCTTTTTTAATATAACCTGGAAGACTGAAGACTCCCTAGCTCTAAATTCTATTAGTAAAGTAATGTTATGCTAATGAAAGTTGTGAATTTGGGAACTCATGACAAAGTCAATGTCATCTCAAGAAGAAATGCAAAGCCTGCAAGGAGGGGGGATGAAAAATACTGCAAGAAATAAGCAATAATTGAACTGAATAAACTATTGTAGGCAAAGACAGGTTGGCCATCCACACAGTATAACGAAAGAAGATGCTGACCTGTCTTTAGGGCACAAGGCACGTGCTCCACAAACATTTGTTAAATGTATGAATGAATGCCTGTGACTGCAATCTGTCAAAATAACACTACCAAAAATGGAACGGAAGAAAACTGGAGGAAAAACTAAAAGTACATAAAACAGAAATCTAAGAAATAGAAGACTCAAGACAAGTAATAAAAGAAAGATTGTTAGAGATATATAATACATAACGTAGTTTGACAGACTGTAAAGGGTGGGAAAAAAAGAGAAAAAGAACCAAAATTGCTGCCTAGATTCTAAGCATGTGAAAAAAAAAATCCTCTTTTAGTTAGTGTAGAATTAAATTATGAAGATAACTACTTTATATGGAAATATTTTTTCAAGCATTTTTTTAGCAGACATTGGCTAGCTGACAGCGGAGAACAGCCAAACTCATAATGAGGTCATTTTTCTCTAAACCACGATGATCCCTTTCCTCAATTTCACAGGAATGTTGAATCACCCCATAGTATAAAATAATTCCCAACACCAATGGGAAAGAGATGTTTCCTGGTCCTGCCACAGTACTGATCCACTTGCAAAACTGAAAATAGATTCTTTACTGACACTGATTTAGTTCCTTATCCATGTGCTATCTAGTCTGGTCTCTCTATTTAGGCACAGTTTCATTTGTGTTTAATTGGATAATAAAACCACTGATAGATATATTAGACTTATAATGTTTTTTGAGAGTCACAGGTGCTTATGTCAAAATAAAACAAGAGGCTGGGCGCAGTGTCTCATGCCTGTAATCCCAGCATTTTGGGAGGCCAAGACTGGCAGATCACTTGCAGTCAGGAGTTCGAGACCAGCCTGGCCAACATGGTGAAACTCCGTCTCTACTAAAAATACAAAAATTAGCTGGGTGTGGTGGCACATGCCTGTAATCCCAGCTACTCAGAGGCTGAGGCAGGAGAATCGCTTGATCCCAGGAGGCAGAGGTTGTAGTGAGCTGAGATCATGCCACTGCACTCCAGCCTAGGTGACAGAGCGAGACTCTGTCTCAAAAAATAAAATAAAATAAAATAAAATAAAACAAGAAAGAAAAAGCAACAACTCTTTTCAGAAAGCCAGTTTCTAATTAAAAAAAAAAATTAAGGGGAAAAAAGGAATTAAAAAAAAAAAAACTGACCTGCAAAATATGCTAGTTATCCTATTTACCCCTTGCCATCCATTCACTTTTCTTTTTCTTGCAATGTGCCCAGGATGCCGATTTCTACAGACTAAGTCACTAACATTCTTTGCCTTTTGGCTTCTGGTTGGGATCAGCTAATGTGAGGCTCTGGCAGAAAACCAGAGAATAGGAGAAGAGAAAGGTCAGGGTATTTTTTTGCCAGTGGTTGTGTTCTTCTCCCTAAGAGCAAAGCTCCTATCCAGCAACCCGTCTCTTGCGGCTGAAGCTCTTACTGAGTCCTGGTCAAACTTCCCTTTGTCCTTTGGGCCTAAGTGTGATGATGATGGCCAGATTTTTGTAGTTTCCCTTAACTATGAACACATCTGTCTAAATAACCCCTCTAATAAATTATCTTCAATTAAACTTTTGAGAGTGTGATTCCTTTCCTTCCAGGACTCTGACTAATACGCAGAATTACTTAACTTTACTATATAAGCTTTACTAGCTAATAATAATGTTACCTAGCATTTATTTAATGTTCCTTACATGGCAGACTATAGAGAGTACTTTACATGACTTATTTCATCATTTAATCTTCACACACAAAATACTACTATAGTTATTATTATTTTCCCTATGGTGGGTAATATTATTATTCATTATTCAGACATTGACACCCATTCGCCTCACTTCCATGAGATGCATATACTTACTCCACTGATGTTGGGCTTGGTCCTGTGACTTGCTTTGGCCTATAGAATAGGGAGAAAATAATGATATGCCAATCTGAGCCCAGGTCTTAGGAGGTTGTCGAGTCTCCTATATTTACCATCACCATAAAAAAGACATGCCCAAATTAGCCTCTCAGTCCCAGGAGAAGATTTAGAGACAAGTACCAGAGCCACCTCAGTCAAATACAATACATATCAATCCACTTGCAAAAAAAATGTAACATGAGCACAGCCAAGACCTCCCAACCAACCCAAGTCCAGCTCAGATAATCCTGAGCCAACCCACAGATCCATGAGTATAAAAGATTGCTATATTAAGCCGCTGAATTTTGGGATGGCTTATTAGGTAGCAATTTTACAGTAATAGCAAACTGATGAATTCCAATTTTATATATGGACCACAGACTCCACATAGGGGTTTTCTACCAAAAAAAAAAAAAAATTAGCATGAAGTCAATAAAAAGTCATTCTGTAGTAAAACCAAGTTATAAACCATTAAACTATTAATCTGCAAAAATTGTTTCTAATTGTTACTAAGAAAAGACTCCCAATAGGCATTTAAATGAAACATATAGTCATTACCATAAAATACAAGGCCCTTCATAGCCTGCTTATGTCTTTATTCCCACAACCTGACATCCTCCCCATCCCCTGCCCATCACTAGAGACACACAAATTTACCTGAATTTGTTTGGGTATGCTGTGCAGTCTCTCAGCTCTGTTTCTTTACATGTACTGTTCTCTCCATCTGAAAATTTCTTCTACTTTTTATCCCTTAACTCACTTCTAGTATCAACTTACCCTGATTCCTGCAGGCTGAGTCTGGTGCCCTTGTTCTGTGTTTTGTGTTTGCCTCTGCTTATCTCTCCCATAGCCATTATAGCACTGTATTTTAACTGTGAGTTCTTTGAGGGTCAGGATTTTGCTTTCTGTTTATCACCATATTCCTACTAATAACATGCTACCTGACACATAGCAGTCTCTGAGATGCTGATACAATCATTTTAGAAAGCTATAAACCATCCAGTTGGGTTGAAGGGAACAGTGCATTGGTAACTGATAGGAAAAGTAATTGAGGAATTAAGAGTTTGTCAGTCTTAATTCAGCACTATCTAAAATGAAAGGTACTGATTCCTGGTTCTTGATAAAAATCTCCCTAGAATAGACAAATATAATCCATCAAACTGCCTTAGCTTGAGGTACATATTCCTTGAGAATATCTAACACCCTTTGTCTAATTCTTTGCTCAGCATTCTTGTACTGGCAAAGTTGGTGTCCTGGGTGGACAAAATACTGGTCAGGAAGATAGAAGAAAATAGTAAAGATAACTAATCCCTCATTCTGGAGCTAGCCACACTTCATAGAAATAGGTTAGCATGAGTGTGTTTTTGAAGTTAATCTCCATTGAATAAACTAAAAATAACTGCAGGATTTCCAAAGCTAAGGCCCAATCCTGACTTATAAAAAGTCCCACCAAGGGACTGTGCCTTCACCCAAGAGGCCTGGCCTAAAACAACCAGCAGATGTCTTGGGCATCCCTTTCCCTACAGTACTCTGCAGTGGTAGCAACTGCTAAGGGGGAGAAAAACTAGAAAAATCAGACTGGTGGGATAGCAAACCCAGATGCTGTCCTCCCTGTTGCTAATGGTAACAGGATTAGACTAGATGGGGAACTGTAATTAGGCACTTGGCTTTTATATCTGACATGTTTACAGCCATCATGCTATTCTGGGCTCTTATATAACATTTATATCTGATGCTATAATAGGCATTTTTGTGATCGTACTTTCTTCCTCTTCCATCTAAGTGACTACAACAAGCAAGCACTTCTTTCCTCTTCCAAGTTTGGACCTGAAATGCCCCATTCATATATGTATGCTCTGTAAATATCTGCTTTTTAGCCTCAACTTTTTAATAAACACAGATGCTTAATCTTGATTCTATGCTGTTATTTATTTGATTAATTTCTCTATTCATGTAGATCAGAGATTGGCAAACTATAGTCCATAGACAAACCTGCCCCCACAGTCTGTTTTCATATGGCTTATGAGCTAAGAATGATTTTTACATTTCTCAAATGTTATACAATACAAACAAACATAAGCAAAGAAAAATATGCAGCAAAGCCTGTATATGACCCACAGCCTAAAATATTTGCTATTTGGCCCATTACAGAAATGTTTACCAACTCTTGATCTATATCAGTGTTGCCCATTACAGATGAGGCTAATTTATCTAGCATTTGATGATGATGGTGATGATGAGAGTTAATATTTGTAGGATGTTTACCATATGCCAGAAACTAAGCACTTGCCATTTATTATCTCAGTTAATCTTCACAAACACTCTTTGAGGCCAATGCTGTTATTAGCCTTATTTACAGATATGGAAAGTTTAAATAACTTGCCATGGTCACACCTATAGTTAAGTGGTGAAGCCCAGATTCACATACACACAGTCCAGTTGAAGAGTCCATCCTATAACACTTCCAAAAATCAACAGAATCATAACATCTTCCAGTAAGTATATAATCCCCTTTACATGATAATCTGATAAAGGATTACTCAGTCTCTGGTTACCCATGCTGAGGTAAATTGTCCCATCATTGAATGGCTCCAAATTCAGAAGTTGTCTACAGTTTGAAATGAAACCTTAGAGATAACTTTTATCTCTTAGTCTTACTTATTTCCTCTGAACCACACAGACTAAATTTATACCCTTTACAACATGCCCTTCAAATATTGAAGATAGCTCAGATCTTTCCAAAGTCCAATTTCACTCTACACATTCACTCACCTAGAACTTTTCAAGCATTCTTCCTTATTTTTTATTCAATAGAATTTCAAAGCCTTCTCACCACCCTAGTCACACTCTTTGGTTGGCTCTATAGCATAAAGTATGCTGCCAAGAACCACAAAATACCAAATATCTTTATTGGTCTCTAGTTACATGTACCTAATCAACACTCACTAAACATACCATTCTTTTTCATGACTCTGGCCTGTGCTCTTTATCTCTACAAGGAATGTTCTTCTCCCTTTACTTTATGGGCCAAACTTCTAATAATTTTTCAAAAGTCAATTATCTCTGTGTTTTAACCATACTCTGTACATTCCTCTATAGTAAAATGTGTCACACTGTATTGTCTCTATTAATTATCTCACATGTAAGATTAGGGCTTCTCAAGAAAAAACATTGTGTCTTATTCAGTTTTGTATGAATGCATATATTTATGAATCAATAATAGATAATACCTTATTTTGTTATAATACCATCCATATTACTTAGGCAGCCAATATTAAACCTATATGAGGAATTCTAAAAATGACATCTCTCAGCTTTGTAAAATTTTAAATTATTATAATTTATTATAATTTATAATCTTATAACTATATAATTATAATTTTGTAATTATGAGTTATATGTAATATATAATTATATTTAAATTATAATTTATAAACTTACCATGTTTAACATTCTTTGAGATGTTATAAATTAAATTTGATAATGATCATTGTTTTTATTGAGATATCATATATTCATGCTGAAAGCATGAAAAGATTTTCAAATTCCTAAGTCCCCAGATCCTAAAGTTTCAGTTTGACTCTGATAAACAAAATTCTGACCAGAGAAAATTCAAGGCATATTTGTCCCCATTTACCTTTTAAAAATTCTTTCACTCACCTAGGAGGTTGAAAAAGTAAATAGTTTAGAGTCTAAAAAAATTCAAAATCACTCAAGATCTTGTGAAAGATTGTTTTCTGTCTATGAAGTGTGATGTCCACTCCAAATTGTTTTCCATAGCAAGCACTTTTTATCATTAAATTGATGGATGTGACTTTGGCAAGAAAAACGTTTAGAAAAATATTGAGAAATGATGAATTTTTAAAACTACCCTCAACTTATTTAGAATTAAAACACTCTTTAGGAACTATGGCAGAGATTTCTAGTAATCAGCAAAACCCTTTTGGACATACATCTAGGTCAAACTTCCTGGTCTCCCTTGCATTTGGCTGTGGCTATATAACTGAATTATGGCTTTTGAGATGAGACCATACATGATGTGTGTCACATCTAGACCTGACCAATAAAAACTTCTTACAGGCTCAAGGAAGTCATGTTTACTAAGAAAAAAATAATAGTTTTCTGAAAAGGGGAAAAAAACTTTTTACAGGTTATCCCCCTTCCTCTTTTACTCTTTTGGCTAGCTAGAATGGAAATGATCCAAAGGGTGACCTTCAGAGCCCCTTGACCTACTTGTTGAAGATGACAAAGTCATAAGATGAAAAACATTGAAGTTCTTGAATTAATGCTAAAGGGAAAACTACCTAACCATGTACAGTCACATTAGATTTTGACATAAACAAGAAATAAATCCTTATTGTGTATAGCCACTGAGATTTCAGGATTTATCTGTTATAGCAGCTAATGTTAACAAATACAAGGATAGATCAACTTACACAGATTCCCAGCAAATGAAAACATCTCCATATCTCTTCATGGACATTTAAGTACATTAATAAACTACAATAATGTAACATAGTCTATATCCAATAGTCAAGGTGTTTACAATTGTTTTTCATGTAAAAGCATCTCCACAGAGGTGCTGCATGGAGAAAAGTATTTAAAAACTTACAAATGCCATTACGTAACTAATATTTAAATGTGAATGAACCTATTCATTCATAACTGAAAACTGCAGCATCATTGAAGGTAAAATAATTTACTTCTTGGTTTTTGTTTCCTAATATGTAAAAGTTTATGTATCTCTCTCTTTTTTTTTATTCGGCAGTTAAAAACTCGAGCAATAACTGCACTCCTACTGAGATAATACCTTCCTGCAAATATATATGACCTCAATTGCAAAACTCACTGGGTCTCTCCAAAGTAATTTAAAAATCAACCTGATCTGTAACAAGAAGTCAATAGAATTCCTGAAAAATTTATATGACGCAACTCCCTTTGTGTTTAAAATTTCACAGCAAAAGTTGTATATAAGGAAGAGCTTTACAGAAAGCTTAAGCGATGGCCCCAAAATGAAACAAAAATTAAAGAACAACTAGACTGCTTCTAAATTTTAGTGGACTGATGTTATTATATTTATTCAAGGAACATTTATTGAGAACATACAATGTGCCAAGCTCTGCACTAAGCAACACAACAGCTACAAAATTGGCTCCTGATTTTCTGGATAGTATAGGAGATAAAAACACAAACTAATTAACTGTTTCCTTTTGGTATTCTGAACTCTAAAATATTTCTGTCTAACATGATAGAAAAATAAAGCAAATCTCAAGCTCAATCCTAATAAAATATCTTTTAAAAATATCAGTAACTGTGGATAGGGTTAGATGTTATCTGAAAGGAAAAACAGGTCAGCTAGGAAAAGATTCAAAAATAGAGAGGATCATATAAATATATATATGTATATATATTGACATATATACTTATATACAAATATACATATATATTACACATGCACACACATATACATATATATATATATATACATCCTAATTTTGTCAAATTTCAGATGATAGTGGTGTGTCTTAGCTCAAGTCTCCTATAAGTAGAGCCTGAGGCAAATTAAATTTCTGGTACTTTATTTTGGGGGCTGAAAGCCCTTTATTTGGGAGGAGCAATAAGAGAAATACTGTAGAAGAAAATGAACAAAGAAACGTGCAAAGCAATGTAGTATAATGCATAATTGCATTGGCTTTATGAAAAGCCATGAATTGCCCTACCAGCTCTCTCAGCACAGGATACTTCTTTGGAAGGCTTTCAAGGAGAAACTATACTGTGGGACAGTTCACAGAGGGGAGAAAGGAGACATACATTGTTAGCCTGGTAGTGTACCTCAATCTTCCATTTCACCTTCATACAGAACCAGTTCCCCCATACTTCTGTGTTGCGTCATCCAGCCCACCAATGGTTACTTCACAAGCCAGATTTCACACGCTCTGTGTCATTTCATCTAAGCCTGGAAAGTGAGAGGCAACTCAGGGTACATGAGGTTGGCATGAGAGAATTATGAGCTATCTAGGCCTGTGCCTCTGATCTTTGAGGGTTGTTGGGAGGGATTAGAGCACATACAAAAAATGCCTGTCATGAAATAAGATTCCAGCCCGGAAAAGATAGTTGAGGAATTAAGTAACAGCACCAGCACCAAAACAAGTCCCTGGCAGGTTCATCACTGAGCTCACAGCTTCCCTATGTGCTTTTTACCTCAGGAAGTGTCCCAGGCTAGCATTATTGCTTCTGGCTATTCCACTATCTTGTCCTGTCTTAGCATGAGCCAACTTTAACTCCTTAGCATGAGCCAACTTTAACTCCATCCAATCCTGTCTTGCCATCCTGTTTTTCCTAGCAGAATCTTCAATAAGGTTGATAAACAACCACTCCAGCTGCAAGGACTCCCTGCATACCCTTAGTTCTGATACGGTATCATAAAAGGCTCAGTTCTGCTAACAAGTCCTCTTCCACCAGAGGACTCAGCAGTGGGATAACCCTGGAGTCATCACCTGGTGTAAGACTGCTCTACAACATGCTACTATGTATTTCTGGATTGCTGTGTATGCATCACACTGATACCGCACACCTTCCAATGCAGGGAGCAACAGTGAACCTCATGTATCAGGACACACCAAAGATGTTGGTACCTCAACCCAAGATAGAGACAGGACACCTGTTAAGGCAGCTCTCATGCTTCTTTAAAACCAAAATTGTTTTCTCGAACTGCCTATTCTATAGCTGTCCTATTGGGGTGCTAATTCTTTAACGCTCAGTCCACATAGGAGTGAGGCCACCTTGTTTCTTATTTCCTCCCAGGAGGCTGATAGGATATTTAAAAACTGCCTCTTCACCTCTCTCAATCAGAGGAGCAGTTTCAGATCTGGAAAAATACAAGGATTTCCCTGTATCCTCTGCTCTGGAAAAAATAAAATGTCCCCCAATCACAGGGTGAAAGGTTCTCCCTCACCTGAATTATCTGCCAATGCCCAGCTGTGTCCCTCCCCTCTCTGAGGAAGATTTGACCCCAATTCATATCAGCAAAAACTTTTAAATAAAGTAAAGGCTCAAATTACTGTTCACCACTTATTACATTAGCTGGGCTTGAGCCCAGCTCGAACAGATCAAACAGAAGATTTTTTTTTAAAGAATGTGAATCCAGTCAGATTCATCTGCAAATAGGTCAAATAAACTACTACTATTTAACAGATCACTGTTTCTTATTAGCTGAAACTTTGTTCTAAAATGACTATTCTCAATGTTGCTAGTATAATTAATTTAAAATGCTACTTCGATTTATAAATAACTCTCATAAGCTAGAAAGACATATTTCTATAATCTAAATACCGATTTAAGCTATCCTGATGTTTAGTTATTTGAGCATGAGGTAGACAGAAAGACAAGACTTATATTTTTAAATATCTGGTACTATCTGCTACCAAGTGGGAGCCATATTGGGATTAATATATTACCTCAAAATCTCAAAGGGACATGATTATGGAGCAAGATGGGTTACAGGTAGCAGGAAAGAAGGGGAATAAGTGACTACTATAGATGATGCAGCAGAATAAAGAAGAAAGAATGTGTCTTCTTTCTTGTGCCTATTTGCTGCTCTTAGCCAATGCCTCTCATGTACAAAGGCTAAAGATAGGATACAACTGGGTATTTGAAGAGAGTAACCAGGACAAACTCAACCCTATCTGTATACAGGGCTTCCCTATTTTATTCCCATAAAAATAGAAAATCTTCTTTGGCAGAAGAAAGAAAACAGGTAAAATACAACTGGGTTTTATTATTTCAACAAAATTGGGATATTTTCTTTGTCCCAGGGACTATGCAAGGCACTAAGGATAAAATGGTAAATAAAAGTACGGTCCCCACCATCCTAGAATCTACAGTCTTATGGAAGAAACAAAACTTATCAAATACATACTTAAATAAATCAAAACTGTAGTAAAATAAATCAAAACTGTATGTTGTAAAAAGATACAACATAGCACAACTGGGGAACACGACCTGTTCTGAAGTGTCAGAAATGGCGTCCTTGTTCCCAGTTTTGATCCAAAGTATGAATATCAACTTTGAAGGTAAAAGGGGGCAGAAGTGGAAAAGTAAATACAGAAGCATTGTATTCCAGGCAAGGAAACATCTCGTGTAAAAGCTCTGAGGCAGGAACCAACATAATTTGTTTGAGGATCTGAGAGAAAGCCAGTGGCCTGACAACAACTAAAAGAGGATATGGTAAAGCTGCAGATATAGACAGGGGCTCCATTTTAGTCTTTATTTAAAAATAATGTAAGGCCATTGAAAGGGTTCAATATTAATCATTTATTCTAACTAAAGCCACCAAGCAACTAACATGCCAACTTCTCCAGCTACGAAGTATAGGTACTCCAAAGAACTGAAAAGGAACAACATCCACAAAAAATCAATCAATCACCGAAACCCTAAATCAAGAAGCAGAAGGAATCATCACTCTGAAGGCAGCCTCATGATATAATTTTATGCTCCAAAAACATTAATTTGCCCAGTATGTAGCAGGCCCTAACCTAGAAAGAAATGAGTAAAAGAAAATTGAAGAATATGCTCTCTAATGTTTTACGGTCTGATGGTAGAGACAGGGTCTTATTGGAAGAAAATACAGCGAGTGCTAAAATAGTGGTATGTGCTGGATGCTTTGAGAATAGTCTTTTGTTCCTTCCTCCAAGGAAAGAATTGAGCATTTAGAAGGGCCCCATTAAGTTCCCCCCAGTTTTAGAGACTGAACAAAATAATAAGTAAATAAACTACAGTATAGGTGCTCAATGATGAGAACACATGAACACATAGAGGGGAGCAAGATACACTGGGGCCTATTGGAGGATGAAGGGTAGGAGGAGGGAAAGGATCAGGAAAAATAACTAATGAGTACTAGGCTTAATATCTGAGTAATGAAATAATCTATATAACAATCCCCATGACACAATTTTTCCTATGTAACATATCTGCATATGTACCCTGAACCTAAAAAAAAAAAATAGTAGCCAATTTAGGATACATTTCATATAAGTGTGCATATCTGTGTGTCTGTTCCACAATACTCATAATCAGGAGGTAGCACACATCTGAGGATAATTTTATGGACAAACTTAATCATATTTCCATGCCAATCCATCACAATTTTTTTCTTGTTCTTATTTACCCTTCTCCTCTAGTATCCAAAGTCAAAAAAAAAGTAGAAGCAGTATTTAATCTGAGTGGATTATCAATAACTTGTCAAATTTATAAAATGTAGTTTTAAGACCAGCTGCATGTGAAATAAGCCAGCATATTGGCATCCCTAAATAATCACTGAATCAGAGAATTAATTCTTCCCATACTAAATGGACTTCTGGCAAAGTAAAAGTCTACTACAATTTTCCAATGTGGCCAAATCCTTCTCCAGGAATTGCACTTTGAGAACTAGAGGCTCCTGATCAATGTTTATCAAGTTCTAACAAAACAGAATAAAGCAGCAGAAACCCAGTAGACTCATGAAATAAATAGTTCACAACATTAATGAGTAGAAAAAAATGAAAGTACACTCTACGTTTTGAGGAATAAAAGTGCAAAAAAAGAAACCAGGCAGCCTTATCTTAGCCAAAGCTCTCATTTTTCATCATCTTTGAGCTGATAAAATGCTTCCCGAAAGGCTTGGTAAGTTCCACTTGGTTGAAATGTAAGGGAAGGGAAAGGGAAGTAAATATGAAGCCAACTGGACTAGAAAATATTAGAGAAGGAGGAATTAGGGAGGAAACAAATGAAAGAAAGATTTCTAAGAAAAAACAATTTCATTATTCAGAAGGTAAGGAAAGAACATAAGGAAACATGAAAGTTGAACAATACTGTTGCAGCATCTTTACTTTCCACCTCTTATCACTTCCTTCCAGCAACCCTCTAAAACACTTCTGCCACTAAGGCCCACTGTTGAGGTTAAGAATCCATGACAACTATGGATTCGAGGTATTAAAGTTTGTCACATTATACAATGACTACATAACAATTTGCCACTGTTAATTTCATCCACAAATAAAGCCATCACTAACAAAAGCAACACAAGCTAAGCTTTACTATTATGTAGATGACAGTAAGCCATTTAAAACAAGAACATCTCACAAATGACTAGTTGCATTTAAATTTTTAAATAAAAATGTTATTTTTCAAATGACTCTATCTGTAACTTCTCTGGTTCTTTTTATACATCCCTACTTCAGGATAATGTGCAGCTAAGCAATTTCTTTAAGCCCAAAATGAAACCATATAATATGCTATTTCTTAACAGTCTCAAACCACAAAGACTTATAACCTTAGAAACAATGAAAAAAATTCAAGAATGCTTTTAAATCTTTCTTTTTTCCCAAAATTAAGTTGAAAATAGTAATTTATCTTTCAAACTCATCTAAAAGTGTAAATATTAAGGTTTAACAATAGTAACCTTGGAGAGTAGTTCCAGTACATCATTGACTTTATGAAATATTTTAATAGATGCCACTTTCCTTCTGGTTTTCTCTACTGCTTTGTAATAGCATAAATATTTATTCACAAAATTCTAGAACTCTTGCTATATAAATGTTTTATGGCTATATCATATAATTTGTATAAACACTATCCTCTATATCTTGAAGAAAAGCCTCTTAATGTACAGTTTCAGCAATCTGTGTTAAATTATAAAACTCATGGTATAAAAAGATATCATCCACAAGGTATGGTAGAGAAGAGAAATGGAATGCAGTGTCTGAGTAGTTTGAAAATTTAAAGAAGAAGCAACCAGCCTGCCAAGACAGGTCACTGAGGCACCATTCCTGGAGAATGCTCAATGTGCATTAATATAACATATTTAACACAGTATAACTTTATTTATGCTCTCTAATTCTTAACAAGATATAAGTCTTAAAATCCTGTGTCTCTGATGACCGTCTCAATTGCAACTTAAAATCTGGAGAGCCTACACCATAAATTTTGTTTATTTCTAAGTAGTTGAGATCTTAAATCACTCCTAAGTCAAAGTTTACAGCTTGGCTATTTTAGGTTTTGTGAAAAAAAATTGCAACATTTTTGGGTACTCAATCATATTTCATTCCTTCATATCAGGTAAAGCCCATAACCGAGACGCAGGTAGAAAAATTTCTTAAACCATGTTCTTTGAGCCTGTCATATATTTTATAGATGCCTGAACTAAGCCATGTGCTACCAGCATATGCCGTCTTATAGACTACATCCCTCAGCATCATCCTGTAGATAAGTTACCATATGCTGTGATAAAAATATTGGTGAAAGGAGTGAAAGCTCAAATAATGAAAATTTAGAGTCATGAGCGTTATTTAGGGATAGAAAGGTCCTTAGAATTCATCTAGTCCAGCAGCCTTATTTTACAAATAACAAAGCTAAAGCTCAGAGAAATTAAGCAGCTTGTCTAAATTTTCAGAGCATGTAAGTACCAGAGCTAGCTTAGGAACTCAGGTCCATCTAATTCTTGGTTCAGCACTTTTATTTGTATATTATTCAGTCTCTTAATCAAAAAGAGGTATTTAATCATTCAAAAAAATGTACTGAGAGGCACAGGAATTACAGAAGAGAATGAAAAAAGAGATGGTATTCCTATTCTAATAAAGCTCACATTCAAGTGTGAGGAAAAAATATAAAATTATATACACAAAATTAATATATGATAAATGTCAGGTAGTGACAAGTGCTCTGGAGAAAAATTCAAGAGGTGAAAGGGATGAACAGTGAGAAAGATTACTTTATATCAAGTAGTCAGTAAAGAGGTGAAAAGTAGACAGACACTTGAAGAAAGGATGAAGCAAGCCATGTAATTATCTAGGGATAAAGTACTGTAGGAAAAGGGAACAGAGAGTGAAAATATCTTAAGGCAGGAATGTACTATTCATGCTAAAGAATCAACAAAAAGCCACAGAGACTGGAGCAGAGTGAATGAAGGTGAATCACGACAGAAGAGGATGTTGGAAACATGGTGTGGTGGCTTATTGTTTAGACCTTCGGATTTTTTTTTTCAGTAAGGAAAATCAATGGAAGGTTTCAAGTAGAGAAATTTTATGATCTAACTTCCATTTTAAAGTGTCCCTCCTGAGTCTCATGTATGGTCCAAAAAATAAAATAAAATAAAATAAAACAATCTCTCCAGCTACTGTTTAGGGAATAGGAAACTATTGAGCACTCTAGGTAAGAGATGATAGTGATTTGAATTAGGGTAATAATGAACAAAGTGATGAAAAATTATTGGATATATTTTGAAGGTAGGGAGAAAGAGATTTTTGCCTATAGACTACATGAAGGCTATGAGAGAGAAAAAGTAGTTTTTTAGCCTGAGCAAGTGGAAAAATTGAGTCACTATTTATTAAGATGGAAAAGACAGTGGGAGAAGTTGAGTATCAAGGGCTTAGTATTGGCTATTATAAACCTGAGATGCTTGTAAGTTATCCCAAGGTGAATATTGAGTAGTGTTTGGTTTTATGAGTTTAGAGCTTAAGAGAAAACTTGTAACTAGAGATATAAATTTAGAAGTTGGAATTATATAGATTGCATTTAAGCCACAAAACTGAATAAAATAATCTAGCGAGTATGTACAGCTAGAAAATACAGACTAAGGATGATAGGGTACATAAGAGAAGCAATGAGCAAGCAAGGCTACAGGTGTGAGTCCTGGAACATTTCAATATTTAGAGATTTGGGAAAATAAACAGGAAGATCTAGGTAAGATGACTAAGAAGGAGCAGCCAGTGAAGTAGGAGGACAAGCAAAGGATTGTAGTATCCAGGAAGCCAAATAGAGTTAAATGTATCAGGGAGGAGGAGGAAAGGATCAACTATGACAAAAGATTCTGATAAGTCAAGTAAGATGAGATCTAATCAATGTTTAGTCATTGATAACACTGACAGGCTCTTGGCAGGACAGGTTTAGTGACATGGTCAGCAAGAAGAGTAAGTTTAAGAGAGAATTAGAGGAAAAGAGATGCAGACAGTAAGTGTGTATAAATTTGTTGAGTCTGGAGTAAATGGGAGCAGAGAAATGGGGCAGTTCCAAGAGAAAAAAGGGATTGATGTTATATCAAGACTATAAAAATCAACCAGAAAATGTGCGGCAGCAGTTCCCTATTTCCTATTACATTTTACTTCATTATATTCAGTAATATTCTCCTCTTTTATACCTACTTCCCAAACCTTATCATCACTCCAAAGTGCCCTACTATATCATAAATAGATACACTCCACCTTCTGGTCACCATATCCTTTTCTCACCTCATCTGTGCTTTGACTCCAGTGGTACCTCCAGTGTATTGATTCCTCTACTTCACCGCCATCCATAAGCCCCTTTCCATGTAAATTTCCTATCCATTCAGCTTATATTCCTTGGTCCATCACTTCAGTCACTCTCTCATTAAGATTCTAAACTCCTTTCCTCTATGGTCATTCCACTGAGTACAGGAAATCCTCAATCTTGGAAATTTTGGATGAAAATCATTTGCCTAACCTATACTAGCCTCTTGGCTGCTGAGCACAGTTTAAGTAAAATCACACAATGGGAAAGATTTGCATTATTATAAATTAGTGATTATCAACCTCAGATTAGTGCCTAATACCAGCTGTTATTGCTTCCCTATGTAGACTGTTCTCTCATTTTCCACAATGAAAATTTCCAAAAACACCTTAACCACATATCCCTAAACCTCTCTTATTATTTTGAAACAGCAAATGGTTCCATAACCAAAAACAAAAACAAAAACAAAAATCTTATTCTCCTCCACTAGTATTTCTTACATCCATTAATATTTCCACTGATCACCCAGTTGCTCTGTCAGAGACTTCAAAGTCATCCTTGATACCTCCCTCTCTGTTATTTCCCCCTCTCCAATCAATTATGAAGTCTATAGATCCTATATAATAAATATCTCTTGATTTGTCAATTTTTCCCATTCCTGCTGCTACTAGCTAAATCCAGGTAACCAACATCCCACATCTGCACTACCACAAGAGCCTATGATTCCTGTTTCTACCCTTTAAACAGGATAATCTTTTAAAATTACAAGTCTGATATTGATGCACACACAGCCCCCATTGATTTAACTTTTTAATGACTGTTCATTGCATTTATTAATAAAATAAAGTAAAACAATTCTTAATATGGCTTGCACGGCCCCCAATAATCTATGTTCTTTCTAACTCACCTGTCACTTTTTCCTTCACTCTGTACCATATTGGGTCACTGTGAGGAGTTGGAGGAAACCTTCCTCTCTCTCTTGCCTGTAGGCCTTTGACCTAATATTAGTATTCTACCCTCTTCCAATCATTACTATCACTAACAGTCTCCTAAAATACTGTCAGCTGAAATATCAACTCCAAAGGATCTCTTTCCTAACTAGGCAGAAAAAGTTAACACCATAAACTTCCCTTGCAAAGCATTTGTTGCACAGATAATTACTTATTAAATGCCCTTCTTTCTTTTTATTTTTTGACATATAATTGTACATATTTATGGGGCACATATGTTTCGATACATGCATAGAGTGTGCAATGATCAAATAAGTGAAATTAGAATATCTACCAACACAAATATTTGTCATTTCTTTGTGTTGGGAACATTCCAAATCTTCTCTTCAAGCTATTTTGAAATATACAATAAATTATTGTTAACTATTGTCACTCTACTGTGCGATCAAACACTAGAACTTATTCCTTCTACCTAATTGTATTTTTCTACACATTAACCAACCTCTCTTTATCCTCTCCTCCCTACTACCTTTCTCAGCTTCTAGTAACCATTATACTACTCTCTACCTTCATGAGGTGAACTTTTTTAGCTACCACATATTAGTGAGAACATATAATACTTGTATTTCTGTGTCTGACTTCTTTCACTTAACATAATGTCCTCCAGTTAGATCCATGAACTGCAAATGACAGAATTCCATTCTTTTTATCACTGAAAAATATTCCATTGTGAATATATACCACTTTTTTTTAATCCATTCATCTGTTGATGGACACTTTGCCAATTCACCACAGGTGGCTCAGCCCTCCTGTCACTTCCAATTGTTCCCATGTAAGTGGATGGTAGTGGGCTTCCAGCAAAGATTCTCAGACTGGTGGGGAGTGAACATCCAACTCCAATTCTCTCCTCTCACCTCAGAAACCATGGGTCTAAAGAAGTTCTCTGTAAGTGACATTGTCCTTGCTTGGGGTAGGGGGTCACACAGTCTGAAATGACCATTTATTTATGTTATCAGATATGGCTTCTCTTAATTCTGTAAGCCCAGGGAGCTTCTCTGCTTCTCCCCTGAGTTCACTGGAATTCCTGTCTTTGAATAGCTTCTACTTGTATTTTTTGGTGGAGTGATGCCAGGATGTTTTTTATTCCACCACCTGGTTGACATCACACCTTCTATCTAGCTTTCCTGCTAGATAGACTATAAGTTTCATAGAGGTAGCTTTATATTTCTATCACCATTATATCCTTAGCTCTTACTACAGAGTTAGAACTCATGATGTATATGTTGAGTTGAATTTAACACCTTATTTTACCTTTAAGATTTCCATCAAAAATTTGGGAAAGACTGAAATCATCTGAACATCTGATTACTGATACACTGGTATTATTAAACTTTCAGAGCATCATCCCCATTTCCTAAAGAAAAGTAAAAGCTGAAATCTAGATTTTTATAAACATTGCTCTGTCTTTACTAGTTTCTAACATACCTGACAACTGCTGCCTACAGAAAAAAGCTACACAAGGGGTTTTGAGGTTTGCTGTATTTGTGAAGAATTCAGGACAAAAAGAAATAATTTTTAGGTGACTGAAAAATGGTGTGCCTAAAGAAGAAAAAAAAGTTGGGATGTAAATTTTTTTATTTCTTTGTCATAGTCTGCTCAAATTCTCATACACAAACCCCTACTTCCACCTGGTGGTTTCCCACAACTTGGAAAGTGATTATTGGGATTTCCTATGTATACTGAGTATTACTACACTTGAAATGAATCATGGTAACATGCAGGGATGATAAAATATAAACTATTTATATGAGGCACGCAGCTCATCTGTATTAAGTTTAAAATATATTAAATGATAAAATTCTAAAATATGCCCAAGTACAAAAATAAACCCATAATGTTGACATTCACTTTATTTTGTCGAAGAATAAAACTTCTGTTTTCTAAAGATCTGAATCTGATTTTGTAGTATGTTGTCATGGCCTATGGACATGTGGCATGGGTTTCAACTAGCAGGCCAACACTGTTAATGAGAACACTAATATGACAAACTATGTAAATAGACGCCCTATAAAAAGGCTTCCTGGCCAAAAAAATTGAATATATATACCTCTTAGAGGTAAATGTATACCAATGCATATTCACTTTTAAAGATGCTAACGGTAATAAAATCATTTAACTTTTTTTTGTGTGCCGTGCCCTTCTTTTTCTTTATTATATTTTGTTGTTAATTCCAAAAGCCAGGTTTTCTTTTTTATTTCTTTTTCAACTTTTACTTTAGAAATGGGGGTGCATATGCAGGTCTGTTACATGGGTAAATTGCATGCCACCGGGATTTAGTGTACAAATAATTTTATTATCTAGGTAGTAAGCATAGTGCCTGATAGGTAGTTCATCAAACCTCATTCTTCTGCCACCCGCCACCTGAAGTAGTAGGCCCCAGTGGCTATGATTCCCCTCTTTGTATCCATGTGTACTTAATGTTTAGCTCCTGTATATATGTGAAAACATGAAGTATTTAGTTTTCTATTTCTGTGTTAATTTGGTTAGGATAATGACATCCAGCTGCATACCAGTTGCTGCATTTGACATAATTTTGTTCTTTTATGGCTGCATAGTATTCCATGGTGTAAATGTACCACATTTGCTTTATCCATCCACCACTGATGGGCATCTAGGTTAATTCCATGTCTTTGCTATTATAAATAGTGCTACAACAAACATACAAGTACATATGTCTTTTTGGTAGAATGGTTTGTATTCCTTTGGGGTATATACCCAGTAATGGCATTGCTGGATTGAATGGTAGTTGTTTTAAGTTCTTTGAGAAATCTCCAAACAGCTTTCCATGGTGGCTGAACTAATTTATATTCACACCAACAAATACAAGAATTCCCTTTCCTCTTCAACCTTACCAAAATCTGTTATTTTCTAACTTTTTAATAATAGCTATTCTGACTGGTTTGAGATGGTAATTCATTGTAGTTTTGAAATGAGTTTCTATCATGATTAGTGATAATAAACATTTTTTCATGTGTTTGTTGTCCATAAGTATGTCTTCCTTTAAGAAGTATCTGTTCATGTTCTTTGCCCATTTTTTATTAGGTTGTCTGTTTCTTGCTTGTTGATTTGTTCAAGCTCTTTATAGATCCTGGCTATTAGACCTTTGTTGAATGCACAGTTTGCAAATATTTTCTCCCATTCTGCAGGTTGTCTACTCTCTATGGGTCCTTTTATTTTGCAGAAGCTTTTTAATTTAACTAAGTCCCTCTTGTCTATTTTTTCTTTTTGTTGCAATTGTTTTTGGAGACTTCATCATGAAATGCCAGAGCTAATGTCCAGAATGATATGTTTTAGATTTTCTCATAGAGGTTTTATAGTTTTAGATCTTAAATATAAGTCTTCAACCCATCTTGAGTTGATTCTTGTATATGGTGAAAGGAAAGGGGTCCAGTTTCAATCTTCTGTGTATGACTGGCCAGTTATACCAGAATCATTTATTGAATAGGGAGTACTTTCCCCATTGTTATTATTGTCGACCCTCTCAAAGATCAGATGACTGTAGGTGTGTGGATTTATTTCTAGGTTCTCCAACTTGTTGCATTGGTCTGTCTGTTTTCCTCCAAGTCTCATGTTGTTTTGGTTACTGTAGACTTGTAGTATAGTTTGAAGTCAGAGAGTATGATGTCTCCAGCTTTGTTCTTTTGGCTTAGGATTACTTTGGCTATTCAAACTCTTTTATATTTAATATGAATTTTTGAATACCTTTTTCTAATTCTTTGAAAAACGTCATTGCTAGTTTGATAGGAATAGCATTGAATCTGTACATTCCTTTGATCATATGGCCATTTTAACAATATTGATTCTTCCTATCCATGAGCATGGAATAATTTTCCATTTGTTTGTGTCTTCTCCAAATTCTTTCAGCAAGTGTTCTCATTGCAGAGATTTTTCACCTCCCTGATTAGCTATATTCCTATGTATTTCATTCTTTTGTGGCTATTGTAAATGGGCTTGTGTTCTTGATTGGCTCTCAGCTTAGATGATAGTGGTATATAGAAATGCTACTAATTCCTGTACATAGATTTTGAATCCTGAAATTTTACTGAAGTTGTTTATCAGTTCTAGGATCTTCTTGGCAGAGACTATAGGCTTGTCTGGGTATAAAATCATATCATCTGTGAAAAGAGATAGTTCGACTTCCTATCTGAATGTCTTTTATTTATTTTTCTTGCCTGGTTGCTCTGGCTAGGACTTTCAGTATTATATTAAATAGGAGTGGTGAGAGTGGGGATCCTTGTCTTGTTCCAGTTCTCAGAGGGATTGCTTCCACCTTTTGCCCATTTAGTATGATGTTGGCTGTGGGTTTGCCATAGATGCTCTTACTCTGAGGTATGTTCCTTTGATGCCTGTTTGTTGAGGGGTTTTGACATGAGGAGATTTTCAATTTTATCAAAAGCTTCTTCTGAATCTGGTGAGATGCTCATGTGGTTTTTGGTTTTAGTTCTGTTTATGCGATGAATCAAATTTATTGATTTCCATATGTTGAACCAAGTTTGCATCCCAGGGATAAAGCCTACTTGATTGTGGTGGATTTGAATTTTGATATGCTGCTGGATTCAGTTTGCTAGTATTTGGTTGAGGATTTTTGCATCTATGTTTACCTGGGATATTGGCCTGAAGTTGGCTTTTTTTTTTTCAGTGTGTCTCTGACAGGTTTTGGTATCAGAATGATCCTGCCCTCAGAGAATGAGTTAGAGTGAAGTCCTCCTTCTTGCTTCTCTGGAATAGTTTCAGTAGGATTTGTAGCAGCTCTGCTTTATACATCTGGTAGAATTCAGCTGTGAATCCATTTCATCCTGGGCTTTTTCTGGTTAGTAGGTATTTTACTACTGATTCAATGTCAGAATTCATTGTTGGTCTGTTCAGGGTTTCAATTTCTTCCTGGTTCAATCTTGGGACATTTTATGTTTCTAGGAGTTTATCCATTACTTCTAGGTTCTCTAGTTTCTGTGCATAGAAGTATTCATAATAGTTTCTGAGGATTTTTTGTATTCCTTTGGGGTCAGTAGTAATGTCTCCTTTGTCATTTCTGGTTGTGTTTACTTGGATCTTCTCTCTTTTTATATTTATTATTCTAGCTAGCAGTTTATCAATCTTATGTATTCTTTTAAAGAACAAATTTTTTGTTTCATCTATATTTTGTATAAATTTTCATGTCTCAATTTTGTTGTATTCAGTTCTGATTTTTATTTCTCTTCTCCTTCTAGCTTTAGCATTAGTTTGCTCTTGTTTTCTCTAGTTTCTCTAGGTATAGTGTTAGATTCTCAATTTGAGACATTTGTAACTTGCTAACATGGGCATTTAGCACTATAAACTTTCCTCTTAACACTGCTTTAGCTGTGTCCCAGAGATTTTGGTGTATCTTTTTTTCATTGGTTTTAAAGAATTGTTTGATTTCTGCCTTAATTTCATTCTTTACCCAATAACAATTCGGGAGCAGATTATTTAATTTCCATATAATTGTATTGTTTTGAGATATCTTCTTGGTATTAATTTCCATTGTTATTTCACTGTGGTCTGAGAGTGTGGTTGGTATGATTTAATTTTTTTTAATTTGTAGAGAACTGCTTTATGGCTGAGCATGTGGTCAATTTTTGAGTATGTTTCATGTGACAATGAAAATAATGCATATTCTGTTGTTGTTGGGTGGAATATTCTGTAGATGTCCATTAGGTCCTCTGGTCAAGTCTTGAGTTTAGGTCCTGAATGTCTTTGTTGGTTTTCTCAATGATCTCTCCAATACTGTCAATGGGGTATTGAAGTCTCCCACTATTTTTCTGTAGTTATCTAAGTCTCTTTGAAGACCCATAAGAACTTGTTTTGTGAATCAGAGTGCTCCAGTGTTGGGTGCATATATATTTGGGATAGTTAAGTCTTCTCGTTGAATTGAACCCTTTATCATTGTGCCCTTTGTCCTCTTTGATCAATGTTAAAGTCATTTTGTGTGAAATAATAATAACACCTCTGCTTTTTTTTGTTTTCTGTTTGTTTAATAAATCTTTTTCCATCCTTTTACTTTGAGCTATGGGTGTCCCTGCATGTGAGATGGGTCTCTTAAAGACAGCATACAGTTGGATCTTGCTTGTTTATCCAATTTGCCACTCTTTGCCTTTTATTGGGGCATTTAGCCCATGTACCTTCAAGGTTATATTGATATGTGAGGATTTGATCTTGTCATCATGTTAGCTAGTTGTTATGTAGACTTGATTGTGTAATTGCTTTATAGTCTCAATGGGCTACATTATTATGTGTCTAGTACTTAATGGCAAGTACTAATCTTCTGTTTCCATGTTTAGCTCTCCCTTAAGGACCTCTTGTAAGGCAGGCCTTATAGTAATGAATACACTTAGCATTTGCTTGTCTAAAAAGGATTTTATTTCTCCTTTGCTTATGAAGCTTAGTTTGGCTGGATATAAAATTCTTGGTTGACAAACACCGCATGTTCTCACTCATAATTGTGAGTTGAACAATGAGAACACATGGAGATGGGGGCGGGGGGCATCACACACCAGGACCTGTTGGGGGGTGGGGGACTGCGGGAGGGATAGCATTAGGAGAAATACCTAATGTAGATGACGAGTTAATGGATGCAGCAAACCACCATGGTACGTGTATACCTATGTAACAAACCTGCATGTTCTGCATATGTACCCCAGAACTTAAAGTATAATAAAAAAAAAATTCTTGGTTGAAATATCTTCTCTTTGCACATGCTGAATATAGGCCTCCAATCTTTTCTCCCTTGTAAGGTTTCACTGAAGGGCACACTATTAACCTGATGTGGTTCCCTTTGTATTGCCAAAAGAGCATCCTAAGAGCCTGTTCCATGGTGTACCCATACTTTTTTCTGGCAATAGCACTGTACTCAACCAGCTTTGCTTCCGACTCATTCTGATTTGGTGACCACACCAACATGCCAAGACTGTCCCAGTCTTGGCTGCATCTTGCCAGTTTGGTGGGGTTGAAGTCAGTCACCACCACCTGGTACTGGAGTCTGCCCCTCATGCCACCACCACTGTGCTCCCCATTGCTGGACAAGCCCAAATGATCTGCCTTCATCCCAGGAGGTTCTGCTGCCATTGCCATTGAGTTCCTCTGCTGCCAAATTTTTATTCTGGCTATTCCTGGGAGCAGTGGCAGTTGAGGCAGCAGCAGCTGAGGGGAGGTGGTGGCAGTGGACAAAGATGTGGGCAAGGCATGGGTGGCCAAGGTGGTAGCAGCAGCTGAGGAAGTGGCCAACATAGCTGTGTTGTTCCTCCCTCTCCACTTCTCTGAGACCTCAGGGCCCTTCTCTACCATGACTGGCATCAGCAGGGGAAAAAGTGCTGGGGACCCACAGCTCCTGAGGATGGAGTCCTGAGCCAGGAGGAGGGAATGTGGGTGGACATGGGGTGGGTGTGAGGCCTTTTAGGCAAAGTAGGAGCCCACAGGTGCAAGTTAGAGCTGGGGTAGGCCCAGATGAGCAGAGCAGAGCACAGTTGCTTCAATCTCCCAGTGCCAAACTGAGCAATTTTGCTCTTATGACCACTTTCACTTCATTAGTATTCTTTTAACTTTAACCCACTATTTAATGGAAAAAATTAACCATCAATCCATTTTCTCACAAATCACCTTTTAGCATCTCATATGACTCTAGCATTCATCCATAGGCTTTAAGAAATACTGGCTTTAGGAAGTGCTGGCTTCCACTGTAGTCATGATTTTCCTAGTTTGACATAAAGACTATTATTCACGTGCTTTCTTAAAATACATAAATAAATAAAAGGCAAAAATGAGCTCTTCATTGAAACAACTGAACCAAAATTTGTGTAGTTCAATAAAGTTTAAATTATTCCTAAAGGCTAGGACACTTAAGTAATAATATGTGAGCCTAAACTATTAATTCACAGCATAAATTCATCATGGATCTTATTTCCAAATATAATTAAAATATATCTATGTCACTGAATTATTCTGTTAAAAATATTTTAATTCTTTTTCTTTTTTGTAGAGACAATGTCTCTCTGTATTGCCTAGGCTGGTCTCAAACTCCTAGCTTCAAGCGATCCTCCTGTCTCAGCTTCCCAAAGTGTTATGATTACACGCCTGAACCATCAGGTCTGGCTAGATATTCTAATTTTAATCTGATGTACACACTTCCAGGTAATGATTCCTAAACTTAGTGTTTATTAGAATTACCTAGGGTATTTATGTTAAAATGAAATTTCCTGGGATCCATATCAAAGTTGCTGAATCAGAATTATTGGGTATAAGATGCAAGACTGTACATTTTTAGCAAACATCTTAGGTAACACAAAAAATTCCATCTCAAAAACTTTATTATTTCAGGTGATTGCCAGTATGAGAGGATTTCTCTATCACAGTTCCAGAATGCCTAAGTTCACCTCCTTATGCTGATTAGGCTCAGTAAAGTCTAGGTAAGTCCTTCCTGGTGCTCTATACTGGAAGAAATTATCTTTCGTCTACCATTTCTGCTTCTTTCACAATGACAAAACTGCCTAATGACCCTTTTCTCAAATACCCCATTGTTAAGTGAAGCATTGGTGTATTGAAAAAACAAAAACACTGCCAAATGTAACCAGGCAGATTTTCGAAAGAACAAATTAGAACATCTAGAAATATTAAATGTAATCATTAAAGTTAAAAATTCATGGACTAGTTAAACAGAAGATTGTACATAACTGCAGAAATAATTAATAAGGTGGAAGATAGCGCTAATATAAAAACTTACCCAGAATGCAGCTCAGAGTCACAAAGTAATAAGAAATATAAGAGAGAGACAAGAAAGATATAGCATATTCAACTACCTAAAGGAAAGAAGAGCAAGAATAAAAGAGAGGCAATATTTAAAGAGTTAATAGTAGAGAATGTTTTCAATAAATGCATCTTAAATGAAAATTATATTCTATTGTTAACTCTAGGGAAAAAAGGGAAATCCAAAAACGAGTATTCTGTAAGACAATAAATAGTAGCAACCAAGTAACACAAGAAAAACATAAATCAAAAGAATCTCACAATAAATTAAAAGGGAATCCATTTGGCGTCAATACTTAGAACAGCATTTATGTTCAAATCATTTTGTCGCCAGCTTTGCAGTATTCAATTATGATAATGTTTTCACAGTTACTTAAATCAGTTCTTTCCTTTCCCATCCACTTCAGTGTGGTTAGGTCATCCATCTGTAATACAATTAGGTTCATTTCTTAGTATTCATATTCCTTTGTGGGTTCAGTCTATATCCTGGTTAGTTTTGTTTAGTTTGGTGGTGTGTGAAGGGTATCCGAAATATTACTATGGTAATATTTCCATATTACCAGATTATTTGAAAAGATATACTCAGATAAGTATATCACATCCTGCTACCTAAAGCCCATTGCATCACTTCCTTCCATCCCTTTCCCACCCACCCTCTGTGTATAAATAATTTTCTTTTTTTTTCTGAGACGGAATCTTGCTCTGTCGCCCAGCTGGAGTGCAGTGGCATGATCTCGGCTCACTGCAGCCTCTGCCTCCCGGATTCACTCCATTCTCCTGCCTCAGCCTCCTGAGTAGCTGGGACTACAGGGGCCCGCCACCGTGCCCAGCTAATTTTTTGTATTTTTAGTAGAGACAGGGTTTAATCGTGGTCTCGATCTCCTGACCTCGTGATCCGCCTGCCTCGGCCCCCCAAAGTGCTGGGATTACAGGCGTGAGCCACCGCGCCCGGCCGTGTGTAATTAATTTATCTGGTTTCTGATTTATCCTACGTGTATTTCCTTCATGCAAATAAGCAGACATCTGTGTATTTTTTAGATCCCTTTATTTCTTACATAAAGGGTAGAATATTATATTTTTCTTTTGAGCTTTGCTTTTTTTATTTGACAGTGTGTTCTGAAAATGATACCATATCAGTCTGTAGAGATCTTCCTTATTCTTTTTTAACAGATGTACAGTGCTCCATGTGGATTTGCCGTAGCTTATGTAGTTGCTCTCCTACATATGAACATATAAGTTGCTTGTAATTTTTTATAATTAGAAACCATGCCATAATGAATAATCTTCTGCATATATATTTTTGTTTTATTGGAGTTATCCCTTTAGGATACATTGCTACAAGCAGGATTACTGGACTGAAAGGTAAATGCACCTGTAATTTTTTACTAGGTATTGTCAATTTTCCCTCCAGAAGGGTTATATCAATTTGCATTCACATCACCAATGTATGAAAATTTCTATTTCTGCACAGCCTTGAAAATAGAATGTGTTATATTTTTTATAAGGGAAAAAATGGTGTCTCAGTGCTACTTACATTTGTATTTCTCTAAATGAAAGTGAATTTGAGCATTTGTTCATATATTTCTGTGCCACTTCTATTTCTTGTGAATTTTCTGTTCTTATATTTCGCAAAAATTTTTATTGGCTTTTCAGTCATTTGTCCCTCAGTCTTTAACAGTTCTTTGTATATTAAGAATAGTAGCCCTTTGTGGGCTAATATCCAGAATCTACAAAGAACTCAAACAAATTTACAAGAAAAAAGCAAACAACCACATCAAAAAGTGGGCAAAGGATATGAACAGACACTTCTCAAAAGAAGACATCTATGGAGCCAACAGACACATGAAAAAATGCTCATCATCACTGGTCATCAGAGAAATGCAAATCAAAACCACAATGAGATACCATCTCATGCCAGTTAGAATGGCAGTCATTAAAAAGTCAGGAAACAACAGATGCTGGAGAGGATGTGAAGTAGGAATGCTTTTACACTGTTGGTGCTAGTGTAAATTGGTTCAATCATTGTGGAAGACAGTGTGGCGATTCCTCAAGGATCTAGAACTAGAATTACCATTTGACCCAGCAATCCCATTACTGGGTATACACCCAAGGGATTATAAATCATGCTACTATAAAGACACATGCACACATATGTTTATTGTGGCACTATTCACAATAGCAAAGACTTGGAACCAACCCAAATGCCCATCAATGATAGACTAAATTAAGAAAATATGGCACATATACACCGTGGAATACTAGGCAGCTATAAAAAAGGATGAGTTCATGTCCTTTACATGATGATGTAAGCTGGATGAAGCTGGAAACCATCATTCTCAGCAAACTATCACAAGGACAGAAAACCAAACACTGCATGTTCTCATTCATAGGTGGGAATTGAACAATGAGATCACTTGGACACAGGGCGGGGAACATCACACACTGGGGCCTGTTGAGGGGTGGGGGCGGGGGGAGGGATAGCATTAGGAGAAATACCTATTGTAAATGATGAGTTGATGGGTGCAGTAAACCAACATGGCACATGTATACCTATGTATCAAACCTGCACATTGTGCACATGTACCCTACAACTTAAAGTATATAATTTTTAAAAAGGTATATAAAGTATATAATTTTTAAAAAGGTAAAATTTTTTAAAAAAGAATATTAGCCCTTTGCCTGTGGTACAGGTTAAGAATATTTATACATCAGATGTCCTTAATTTTGTTTATGGTGTTAGTTGTCATGCAATTGGTAGTCAAATTTATCAATCTTTTCTTTCATTTTCTCTAGAATTTGAGTCATAGTAGAAAACATTTCCCTATATCAAGATGAAAGAGGAATTCATGCACGTTTCATTGTTGTACTTATAGGATTTCATTTCTTATATTTAGATCCCTAATCAATTTGGAGTTAACTTTTGGGTATGATGTGAGATATGGATCTAATTTTATCTTTTTCAAATTGCTACACCGTTATCTCAGAACCATTTATTAATGGTTGACTGAATTCTACTTGACTGAATTCTTTTCTTGTTGAGTTAGTTTTATCATTGATTCTCTGGGGTAGAAGGTATGAAAATTTTGTGGCTTTTTCTTGTTTGTTTTTGTTTTTGTTTTGTTTTGTTTCGTTTTTTGAGACGGAGTCTCACTCTGTCGCCCAGGCTGGAGTGTAGTGGCATGATCTCAGCTCACTGCAAGCTCCACCTCCCGAGTTCACGCCATTCTCCTGCCTCAGCCTCCCGAGTAGCTGGGACTACAGGCACCTGCCAACATGCCTGGCTAATTTTTTTTGTATTTTTAGTAGACACAGGGTTTCACCGTGTTAGCCAAGATGGTCTCCATCTCCTGACCTCGTGATCCGCCTGCCTGGGCCTCCCAAAGTGCTGGGATTACAGGCATGAGCCACCGTGCCTAGCTGAAGTATGAAAATTTTATGTAACAGTGTATCATCTGCAAGTAAAAACAGTTTTATTGCTTCACCTGTTCTTGTGCCTCCAATTGATTTATCTTGCCTAATTGCATTGGCTGATTAATCTAGTACAACGCTTAATAGTAGTGAAGATAGTTGGCATCTGTACCTTAGTCCTGATCTTAGTAAAACTGCCACTAGTGTTTCTTGATTTTAAAACATACTTGTTTTAGGACAAAAGTACAATCATGTAACATTTAACAATGAGGATACATTCTGAGAAATGTGTCATTAGGTGATTTCATCATTCTATAAAAATCATAGAGTGTACTTACACAAACCTAGGTGATAAGGCCTGCTACACACTTACACTATATGGTGTAGCTTATTGCTCGTAGGCTACAAACCTGTACAGCATGTTATTGTACTGAATACTGTAGGCAATTATAGAACAATTATAAGTATTTGTGTATCTACACATACAAAAGATACAATAAACATATGGTATAAAATATAACAAATGAGATATCTGTATAAGGCCCTTACCAGGAATGGAGCTTGTGGGACTCTGATGAGTCAATGAGTGAGTGGTGAGTGCATGTGAAGGCCTAGGACATTACTATACACCACTGAAGACATTATAAACACTATAAACTTTGGCTACACAAAATTTATATTTAAAATACTTTTATTTCTTCAATAATTACATTAGCTTACTATAACTTTTTTGCTTCATAATTTTTCTAATTTTTTTAACATTTTTACTCTGTTGTAATAACACTTAGCTTAAAATGCAAACACATTTTACAGTGGAACAACATATTTTCTTTCTTTATATCCTTGTTTGATAAGATTTTTTCTATCAATTTTTTTTTTTACTTTTTAAACTTTTTTTGTTAAAAACTAAGACACAAACACACATATTAGCCTAGGCCTATATGAGGTCAGGATCATCAATGTCACTGTCTTCCACCTGCATATTTTGCCCCACTGGAAGGTGTTCAGGGGCATGGAGCTGTCATCTGCTTTGATAATAATGCCTTCTAGAATACCTTTCTGAAGGACCTGCCTGAGACAGTTTTCCAGGTAACTATTTTTTTATAAAAGTCAAAGGAGTACACTCTAAAAAATGATTAAAAAGTTTAGAACAGTAAACACATAAACCAGTAACACAGTCATTTATTATCATTATCAAGTATTACGTGCTGTGCATAATTGTATGTGCTAGACTTTTATACAACTGGCAGCATGGTAGGTTTATGTATACCAGCATTGCCACAAACGCATGAGTAATGCATTGTACTATGACATTACAACAGCTACAATGTCACTAAATGAGAGAAATTTTTCAGCTCCTTTATAATATTATGGGACCACCATCATATAAGTGCTCCGGCATTTACCAAAACTTAATATGTGTATGTAAGGTGTGTAGTAAAGTAATAACATACATGTATAATATATGTAATATGTAGAAATATACTAACACATATGTATCTAATGCACTTTTTTTATCTACTATGACTGTGTCCTCAGTTGGCTCTCTAAAAAGTAGTTCTCCCTAACTTTAATGCTGTTTCATAATGTGAGTTTTTTCATTACTATTCTTTACCTTTATATGTCAATAAATTTTCATTTCCTCTAATATACAGTCTATATTCAAATTGCCCTAATTGTCTCAAAAATGTCATTTGAATGGCTTTGTCCAAACCAGTACAGAACCCAGGTTTATGTATTGCATTTGGTTATAATGTCCATTAAGTGTTCTTTTAACCCAACACAATTCCATTATTCCCCATTTTTTCCCAGGAGACATACTTGCTGAAGGGACAAAACTAGTAGCCCTTCAGTGTGTCTTACCTTCTGAATTTGTCTAACTGCTACCATAGAGTGACACTGAGCTTGTGTACTCACTCCCCTATATTTCCTCTTTGTTTATCCCTCCCTAAACTAGATGGTAAACTTTTAATGGTCCAGGATTGTGACCTGTTCATTTCTGTATTTCCACATTTAATACTATGCCTGACTCATGATCAAGTTTTAGTGTTTTTTTTAATTAAATAAAATATGTATTGAATAAACCTGTGAAAGAGCAGTCATTCCTAAAGTTAACAGCAACCCTTGGCATTTTTTCAGCTTATTATGACCTAAAAAGTTCACTTATGTGTGCACACGTTCTCTCTCTCTCTCACACACACACACATGCATGCATGCACATACATACACACACACACATATACACACTAGAACATATCATTTGAAAGTACAAAAAAGAGAGTGATGATGTATGGTTTTTGAGGAAGGCGGAACCTGATAGAGCAGCGAGGAAAACCTTCTGAAGTGGAATGATAATGACAGTGATTATAGAGTGTAAATGTTGCTATTAGGTGAGCAACAGGGAGTGTTTTCTTGGCAAATGGGCTTTGAGCGTAAATGTTTCCAGAAATCATACATCATTTCACCAAAGAAAATTAGGATACAGATGCCGAATGGAAGTAATAAGCCACTCTATCATAGATTTGAAAAAGCGGATGTGAAGGAAGTTAATTTTTAAAAACAATAATAGCAGTATCTTGTGTTTATAAATATACCAGGCAGACTAGTAAGCACCCAAAATAATCATCTTGAGACCTGATTCTAGTTCTCCCCCCATTGTGTGTTACTTTCAATAAAGCATTTTACTTCTTTGTGCCTCAGTCCACCTATAAAATGCAAATAATACTTGCTATTGTCTTAAGTAGACCTGTTGGCTTCCTGAATCTGATCAATCTCATAATCCAAGGCAATGAAAGGAAGGTCTTCTTATGGGGCATCTTGGTCTTAGGCCCCGGTTCTTAGCTCCTGAGCTTCATCTTTTCTATGAGACTTTCTCAGGTGACTCACAGAGATTGTCCCTAATTGCCATCTCAGAAACTTGAGGCTTAGTTTTGTTACAGGAATTAGAGGGCTTCTTTAGAGCCTAATGACAGACAGAGGCAGAAATAAAGCCCAACATAAAGATACATGAAATTCATTTCAATAGAATTTATGTGATAACTACTTCATATAAAGAATTTATGATATAAATTCTATTATCTTGCCCATGACTAGGCTCTCTGAACTTTTATTCAGTAAAAACTGTTCCCACTGTAGTTTCTTTTATTTCCTATTTAGATTATATTATGCAATATTGCTTATTCTAATAAGACACTATACAAAGTATAGTGATCTATCATTTTGATTGTATTTTCATAATTTCTCAAACTGCCTTCCAGGTATTCCATTATGGATCCTATAAGCTATATTTTATAACTTGATTGATTTGTTTCTCATTTTTATTCAGTATTGCTGAGTTGGATTTCCCTTAAACATATCATTATATGTTTTTCAATTCCTGCTTACTCTTTTTTTTTTTCAAACTTCATTACTTCATTACAGAATTTATTTTAAATCTTAGAGAAAATAAAAAGTTGATGGTAACACTGTATGCTATATACTGCTCCAGACAGAGCAATAAAGTTCAAATCAAATACATAATTTTAAACAAAAAGAAACAGCAAAATACTGTACTTAAGTAGAATAGATAGTAACTCAATACGGTTGGTTTCTATACTCCAGAAAGTCAAATAAATCCAGTGTCTCCCATGATATCAAGAGTAAAGAAGCACATTGAGGGTTGAAGTATAAAAGCCAACACTGTAAAAACAGACCATTTCAAATCATTACGCACATGGTCTCTTCATTCTTGTTATAAACCATACTAAATACTGACAAAATTCATCTTGGAAGTTTCATAAGGATCATTCCTTAGAAAGATATTTACAGTAATCAATAGCTTTTGTGGAAGTATGGCATGTCTTGGTGCTCCTTGGGGCACAATATTGCTTAATTCTCCAAAGGGAGACCCCCCGACTCCCCAATTCAAAAGAACAGGCAAGTACATAGGGTGTGACTTGATAGGGACTTTAAGAAGAAAAGGAAATTTACACATTGTTGAACCACTACCAGATGTCAGGTGGTACATAGTTTTACACATATTTTTTATTTTGAATTTCATAACAACCCTCTGAGAAATCTGAGACATAGAGAAGTTGAGGAATTTGCATGATATCACACACCTGGCAGAAATGGAACCAGGATTCAAATTAGGTCTGTCTGGAAAGTCCATGATCCTTTCACTGGGCCATGCTGCATAGCTACAAGACCTTTCACATTCCCATAAAATATATCCTTAACTGGTCTGCCTAAAAAGCAGCAATCATCCCTCTTTCATCCCTCTTTCTACTTGCCTGAAATTATTACCCCCATTAGCCTGATAATAGGATCAAGAAGACAGGTTTTAGAAAAATTACCATGGAGAATTGTTACCCCAAAGAGCACAGCTGCATGCCTTTGTGTTGCCTTCTCCAGAGCAAAAGTTAGTTGATCACATATGATAACTATTGCTTTAAAAAAAACAAACACCAAATCTGGTTTGTGTGCTTCGACAAATGAGATTCATGGTGTTACAGGGAAGGGGTCCCTATCCAGACCCCAAGAGAGGGTTCTTGGATCTTGTACAAGAAAGAATTCAGGGCGAGTCCACAGTGCAAAGTAAAAGCAAGTATATTAAGAAAGTAAAGTGGTGAAAGAACAGCTACTCCATAGACAGAGTAGGACGTTCCTGAAAGTCAGAGGAGGAACGCGTCCACCCTAGGTACAATGCTTGTATATATGAGGAGATGTGCTCTGCTACAAGAGTTTGTGATAAAGGATTAATTTTCTTTCTTTTTTTTTTTTTTTTCTTTGAGACAGAGTCTCATTCTGTTGCCCAGGCTGGAGTGCAGTGGCGCTATCTCGGCTCACTGCAAGCTCTGCCTCCCTGGTTCATGCCATTCTCCTGCCTCAGCCTCCCAAGTAGCTGGGACTGCAGGCGTCTGCCACCACACCCGGCTAATTTTTTTTGTATTTTTAGCAGAGATGGAGTTTCACCATGTTAGCCAGGATGGTCTCGATCTCTTGACCTCGTGATCCGCCTGCCTCGGCCTCCCAAAGTGCTGGGATTACAGGCTTAAGCCACCGCACCTGGCCAATTTTCTTAATTACTATATTTTGCAGTAACCGATATTATTGTCTTTAAAGCAAAATTAAGAATGCCTTTGTTGGGAGACAGCAAGACTCCGTCTCAAAAAAAAAAAAAAAAAAAGAATGCCTTTGCTCTCCAGAAATCAGAATACGTAGACACTCCCAAGTCTGGGTCTGTTTAGTAAGCACTATTAATTTGTTCCCTTAACCGTAAACTTCTAGAGGCAAGAAATGCCTAACTTTCTGAGAATGCAGCCCAGCAAGTCCTAGCTTCATTTTCCTAGCCCTCACTCAAAATGGAGTCACTTTGGTTCAAACGCCTGTGACAATGGGACTGTAATAAGATGTTAAAAACAGTAAGGGACATCACAAAGAGAGGGCAAATAATAGTGAGGCATCCATTCCCTTAACAGGTGGGAGGCAGGAAGTAGTCAGTGAATGGAGAAGGCAGACTGAGGGTCAGGATTTGTAGAAAGGGGTTGTAGGCAAAAGGACACAGCCAGGAAACATGGAAGCTCTGGCCAAGGGTCAGGATAAAGACTTCACAGAAGTAGAGAAAGGAATCATAGGTGGGACATAAAAGGAAAATGCAACTACACGTAAAAAGGAATTTCAAATCACCATTGCTCACCTCAAAATAGTCATTCCAAAAGTCAAAGAAACAATGTAGATGTACGTATGCATAATGTATATATTCTTGTTCTACTTTGCCACTTTTGGGGGTGCAGAAAATAATCACCCAAAATATGACATTTGGGCATGCTGAGTGCTTTTGAAAACTGAAAGGCCTCAGAAATTAGTCTCAGAATCATGCTCCCCCTAAGCTTGTCTTGTTTCTCCCCCTGAAGCACAGGGAGGGTCTCTCTCTGGAATTTTCTAATCTGGCCAAGAAAGCTTCTTACTAAAAGAAACACAAGTGCCTTCTATCCACTCCCTGTTATCTGATTGCAGAAAATAAAACAAGAATGCAACCAGACCTGGATGGACTTTTTAGCAAGATAATGCATGCCTGTTGGGCTCATTCAAATTCCAAAGAGAAATATTTACAAATTAATTTATGTCAGCCTGGTCCATTCATTCTTTCTAGCAATAATTTACTGTATGTCAAAAAACTGTCACATTTCCCCTCTCCTCTGTCCCCTATATAAAAGGGTATATAAGCTTCTGTACTCTACTGGGAGACTCAGGTAATCACTATGAACTCCCCCATGATGTTAATTAATCTGTATGCTTTTTTTTCCTATTGATCTGCCTTTTGTCAGTTGATTTTTTAGCGAAACTTCAGAGGGCAAAGGGGAAGTTTTCCCGTGGCTCTTACATAACTATTGACTTTTTCCCCCTATCAAGGGCATGGTACACTAAGAGGCACTCTTTTCTTTTTTGTTTTGTTTTGTTTTTCAGACCAAGTCTCACTCTGTCACCCAGGCTGGAGTGCAGAGGTGCAATCTCGGCACATTGCAGCCTCGACCTCCTGGGCTTAAGCAATCCTCTCACCTCAGCCTCCCAAGTAGTTGGGACTACAGACCCATGCCACCACACCTCACTTTTTTTTTTTTTTTTTGAGACAGAGTCTCGCTCTGTTGCCACGCTGGAGTGGAGTGCAGTGGCGCGATCTTGGCTCACTGCAATTTCCGACTCCCAGGTTCAAGCGATTCTTCTGCCTCAGCCTCTCAAACAGCTGGGACTACAGGTGCGTGCCACCATGCCCAGCTAATTTTTGTACTTTTTAGTAGAGACAGGATTTCACCCTGTTGGCCAGGATGGTCTCAACCTCTTTATTTTTTATTTTTATTTCTTTTTTTTGAGACAGAGTCTCACTCTGTCACGAGGCTGGAGTGAAGTGGCACGATCTCAGCTCACTGCAACCTCAGACTCCCAGGTTCAAGCGATTCTTCAGCCTCAGCCTCCTGAGTAGCTGGGACTACAAGCCCGCACCACCACGCCCAGCTAATTTTTGTACTTTCTTAGTAGAGACAGGGTTTCATCACGTTGGCCAGGATGGTCTCAATCTCCTGACCTCATGATCCGCCTGCCTCGACCTCTCAAAGTGCTGGGATTACAGGCGTGAGCCACCATGCCTAACATAAGAAGCATTCTGAATTTATGATCAGAAGTTAGACCAAGGCATTTAGCAGCCCAACCGGCATTTTAAATTCAATGCCCAAAACTGAAGTTATTATCTCTTTCCCCCCTCCATGATCACCCCAAAATAGCAACCTTACCTTCCTATACTTTCCTTTCCTTGGAGATAAAATTATCATTGAATAATGCAAGCCAGAAATTTAGGAGTCATTCCAGACTCTTTTCTCTACCTCACATTTACATCCAGTCAATCACTAAGTTCTGTCAGTTATATCTCTAAGCATCTCTCCAGTCATCCCTTCATCTCCATCCCCATTAGTACATCTTGATTCACACTCTCATTATTTTTCATTTAAATTATTATAACACTGCTGACAGTATTCTTTCTAACATGCAAATTTGATTAATTTACTTCCCCTGTTTAAAAATCATTGAGTTGCTCATGTAAACCAAAAATAAAATTCTAAGCCCCCCAACCAACTGAATGGACTCCTCCTCTCAGCCAAGGGCATTCCAAGTTAACCGGAAACACCAGTTCAGGCCATGATTGGAATGGGTGGTTGGACATGCCTCTTTATATCTTTCTTTCTTTGGAATTCAGGCTCAACTGACCAGCATTAACATTAAAACAGAAACTTTAACTCTGACAGAGCAGATTGTTTGTAGCAATAAAATACAAGCATGACAGACGGCAGACTCTGAAAGAAACACCAAAAGAAACACTAAGTGCCTTCTATCCACTCCCTGTTACCTCATTATTTATAGCTGAAAAGAAAACTAAAGAATGCAACCACACCTGGATGGACTTTTTATTATTATTATTACACTCAAAGTTCTAGGGTACATGTGCACAACGTGCAGGTTTGATACATAGGTATACATGTGCCGTGTTGGTTTGCTGCACCCAACAACTCATCATTTACATTAGGTATTTCTCCTAATGCTATCCCTCCCCCAGCCCTCCACCCCCCAACAGGCCCCAGTGTGTGATGTTCCCCACCCTGTGTCCAAGTGATCTCATTGTTCAATTCCCACCTATGAGTGAGAACATGCAGTGTTTGGTTTTCTCTACTTGTGATAGTTTGCTGGGAATGATAGTTTCCAGCTTCATCCATTTCCCTGTAAAGGACATGAGCTCATCCTTTTTTATGGCTGCATAGTATTTCATGGTGTGTATGTGCCACATTTTCTTAATCCAGTCTGTCACTGATGGACATTTAGGTTGGTTCCAAGTCTTTGCTAGTGTAAATAGTGCCGCAGTAAACATACGGGTGCATGTGTCTTTATAGTAGCATGATTTACAATCCTTTGGGTACATACCCAGTAATGGGATTGCTGGGTCAAATGGTATTTCTAGTTCTAGATCTTTGAGGAATCGCCACACTGTCATCCACAATAGTTGAACTAATTTACACTAGCACCAACAGTGTAAAAGTGTTCCTATTTCTCCACATCCTCTCCAGCATTGGTTGTTTCCTGACTTTTTAATGATTGCCATTCTAACTGGTGTGAGATGGCATCTCATTGTGCGTTTGACTTGCATTTCTCTGATGGCCAGTAATGATGAGCATTTTTTCACATGTCTGTGGGCTGCATAAATGTCTTGTTTTAAGAAGTGGCTGTTCATGTCCTTTGCCGACCTTTTGATATGGTTGTTTGTTTTTTTTCTTGTAAATTTGTTTAAGTTCCTTGTAGATTCTGGATATTAGCCCTTTGTCAGATGGGTAGATTGAAAAAATTTTCTCCCATTCTATACGTTGCCTGCTCACTCTGATGGTAGCTTCTTTTGCTGTGCAGGAGCTCTTTCGTTTAATTAGATCCCATTTGTCTATTTCGGCTTTTGTTGCCATTGCGTTTGGTGTTTTAGTCATGAAGTCCTTGCCCATGCCTATGTCCTGAATGGTATTGCCTAGGTTTTCTTCTAGGGTTTTTATGGTTTTAGGTCTAACATTTAAGTCTTTAATCTATCTTAAATTAATTTTTGTACAAGGTGTAAGGAAGGGATCCAGTTTCAGCTTTCTACATATGGCTAGCCAGTTTTCCCAGCACCATTTATTAAATAGGCAATCCTTTCTCCACTTCTTGTTTTTGTCAGGCTTGTCAAAGATCAGATGGTTGTAGATGTGTGGTGTTATTTCTGAGGCCTCCATTCTGTTCCATTGGTCTATATCTCTGTTTTGGTACCGGTACCATGCTATTTTGGTTACTGTAGACTTGTAGTATAGTTTGAAGTCAGGTAGCGTGATGCCTCCAGCTTTGTTCTTTTGGCTTAGGATTGTCTTGGCAATGCAGGCTCTCTTTTGGTTCCATATGAACTTTAAAGAAGTTTTTTCCAATTCTGTGAAGAAAGTGATTGGTAGCTTGATGGGGATAGCACTGAATCTATAAATTACCTTGGGCAGTATGGCCATTTGCACGATACTGATTCTTCCTATCCATGAGGATGGAATTTTCTTCCTTTTGTTTGTGTCCTCTTTTATTCCATTGAGCAGTGGTTTGTAGTTCTCCCTGAAGAGGTCCTTCACATCCCTTGTAAGTTGGATTCTTAGGTATTTTATTCTCTTTGTAGCAATTGTGAATGGGAGTTCACTCATGATTTGGCTCTCTGTTGGTTTGTTAATGGTGTATAGGAATGCTTGTGATTTTTGCACATTGATTTTGTATCAATCAAACTTCGCTGAAGTTGCTTATCAGCTTAAGGAGATTTTGGGCTTAGACGATGGGGTTTTCTAAATATACAATCATGTCAACTGCAAACAGGGACAATTTCACTTCCTCTTTTCCTAATTGAATACCCTTTATTTCCTGCTCTTGCCTGATTGCCCGGGCAAGAACATCCAACACTATGTTGAATAGGAGTGGTGAGAGAGGGCATTCTTGTCTTGTGCCACTTTTCAAAGGGAATGCTTCCAGTTTTTGCCCATTCAGTATGATATTGGCTGTGGGTTTGTCATAAATAGCTCTTATTATTTTGAGATACGTTCCATCAATACCTAGTTTATTGAGTTTTTAGCATGAAGAGCTATTGAATTTTGTCGAAGGCCTTTTCTGCACCTATTGAGATAATCATGTGGTTTTGGTTGTTGGTTCTGTTTATGTGATGGATTATATTTACTGATTTGTGCATGTTGAACCAGCCTCGCATCCCAGGGATGAAGCAAACTTTATCGTGGTGGATAAGCTTTTTGATGTGCTGCTGGATTCAGTTTGCCAGTATTTTACAGAGGATGTTCATTTCGATATTCATCAGGGATATTGGGCTAAAATTCTATTTTTTGTTGCATCTCTGCCAAGCTTTGGTATCAGGATGAGGCTGGCCTCATAAAATGAGTTAGGGAGGATTCCCTCTTTTGCTATTGATTGGAATAGTTTCAGAAAGAATGGTACGAGCTCCTCTTTGTACCTCTGATAGAATCCAGTTGTGAATCCATCTGGTCCTGGACTTTTTTTGGTTGGTAGGCTATTAATTATTGCCTCAATTTCAGAGCCTGTTTTTGGTCTATTCAGGGATTCAACTTCTTCCTGGTTTAGCCTTGGGAGGGTGTATGTGTCCAGGAATTTATCCATTTCTTCTAGATTTTCTAGTTTATTTGCGCGAAAGTGTTTATAGTATTCTCTGATGGTAGTTTATATTTCTGTGGGATTGGTGGCGATATCCCCTTTATCATTTTTTATTGCATCTATTTGTTTCTTCTCTCTTTTCTTCTTTGTCTAGCTAGTGGTCTATCTACTTTGTTGATCTTTTCAAAAAACCAGCTCCTGGATTCATTGATTTTTTGAAGGGTTTTTGTGTCTCTATCTCCTTCAGTTCTGCTCTGTTCTTAGTTATTTCTTGCCTTCTGCTAGCTTTTGAATGTGTTTGCTCTTGCTTCTCAGTTCTTTTAACTGTGAGGTTAGGATGTTGACTTTAGATCTTTCCTGCTTTCTCTGGTGGGCATTTAGTGCTATAAATTTCCCTCTACACACTGCTTTAAATGTGCACCAGAGATTCTGGCTGCAGTAACCAAAACAGCATGGTACTGTTACCAAAACAGAGATATAGACCAGTGGAACAGAACGGAGCCCTCAGAAGTAATACCACACATCTACAACCATCTGATCTTTGACAAACCTGACAAAAACAAGAAATGGGGAAAGGATTCCCTATTTAATAAATGGTGCTGGGAAAACTGGCAAGCCATATGTAGAAAGCTGAAACTGGATCCCTTCCTTACACCTTGTACAAAAATTAATTTAAGATAGATTAAAGACTTAAATGTTAGACCTAAAACCATAAAAACCCTAGAAGAAAACCTAGGCAATACCATTCAGGACATAGGCATGGGCAAGGACTTCATGACTAAAACACCAAACGCAATGGCAACAAAAGCCGAAATAGACAAATGGGATCTAATTAAACGAAAGAGCTCCTGCACAGCAAAAGAAGCTACCATCAGAGTGAACAGGCAACGTATAGAATGGGAGAAAATTTTTGCAATCTACTCATCTGACAAAGGGCTAATATCCAGAATCTACAAGGAACTTAAACAAATTTACAAGAAAAAAAACAAACAACCATATCAAAAAGTCGGCAAAGGATATGAACAGCCACTTCTTAAAACAAGACATTTATGCAGCCCACAGACATGTGAAAAAATGCTCATCATTACTGGCCATCAGAAAAATTCAAATCAAACGCACAATGAGATGCCATCTCACACCAGTTAGAATGGCGATCATTAAAAAGTCAGGAAACAACAGGTGCTGGAGAGGATGTGGAGAAATAGGAATGCTTTTACACTGTTGGTGGGAGTGTAAACTAGTTCAACCATTGTGGAGGACAGTGTGGCAATTCCTCAAGGATCTAGAACAAGAAATACCATTTGACCCAGCAATCCCATTACTGGGTATATACCCAAAGGATTATAAATCATGCTACTATAAAGACACATGCACTCATATGTTTATTGCGGCACTATTCACAATAGCAAAGACTTGGAACCAACCCAAATGTCCATCAACGATAGACTGGATTAAGAAAATGTGGCACATATACACCATGGAATACTATGCAGCTATAAAGAAGGATGAGTTCATGTCCTTTGTAGGGACATGGACGAAGCTGGAAACCATCATTCTCAGCAAACTATCTCATGGACAGAAAACCAAACACTGCATGTTCTCACTCATAGGTGGGAATTGAACAGTGGGAACACTTGGACACAGGGTGGTGAACATCACACACCAGAGCCTGTCATGGGGTGGGAGGAAGGGGGAGGGATAGCATTAGGAAAAATACCTAACGTAAATGATAAGTTAATGGCACACCAACATGGGGCATGTATACATGTGTAACAAACCTGCACGTTGTGCACATGTACTCTAGAACTTAAAGTATAATTTAAAAAAAAAAGAAAAAGAAAAAAAGAAATTCCATAATAAAAAAAAAATCATAATAGAGTCACTGCAGTATTTCACTTGGAGGAATCAGAGGTATGCCTAGGTCCTCTCCCATTATTCATTTTTTTCTATGCCTCATCTTTTGTGCCTCACTACCCTATATCTCCATAAAATAAAGGAGGAAAAAAAGTGATTTCCAACTTTCAATCTTTTAGTATCATAGCAGTTTTAAGCCAAAAATAATCTCATGTCTTTGAATAATTTCAAGACATAATGTAAAAATTGATATAAATTAAAACTAACTTAAAAAAATGATTTAAGTATTTATTGTCTCCTATACACCAACCACACTCATCAGATGTTACCTACATTTATTTATATATATAATCACTGAAAACTCAGATATATGACAGTCACTCTCCTGCATGAGAAGAACAAAGGGGAAGGCCTATAAATTTTCACAATGACGCCTTCTTATGAAGTCATTATTTCCTTCCCCTTGTTCTTCAGGGGTATTCCAAGTCTCCAGCTTTCACAATTCCTGGGTCTTATCTCATGAAGAAGCCAATACATTTTTTTTCATGATAGCAAATGTGCCACATCTATCATCTGATTTGGATCTAATTTATCTGAGGGTTGAATATCATCTTGATCTTTGGTTTAATACTTGGTATGCTGACATTTTGTTGAGAAACTGCCAAATCATTATCAGGAGCACCACATTTGACTGATTTTCAAGGTCATTGTTTCTCTCTCTCTCTCTCACACACACACACACACGCATGTGCACACTTACCCATTCTTATGAATATTAATTTTTCAAATGCTTTTTTGGCTGGTCTTCCCCACATTTCACATATATCTTAGAACAGACGAACAGAGGACACTACAAAACTGAAAGATAATTAACTCTTGTCTCTTCCTTTCATAAATTAAAAAAATAAAACAGAGATAAAATTTCTTGCCGAAGGATTATAGCACAGTACTTTGGATTTTTAGTTTTAAAAATTTGTGACATCATGCTAATTTGTTTTTTGCACATTTTTGGCAAATTTTGACAATATACTTTCTATTTATAATATGCCATTTAATACATCAGGCTTTAATGTTATTATACATGAAATTTTTGTGATGTATACACAATTTATACTAAATAGTTCAGTGCTCAGCACAAGAAGATGATCAGTTGATCAGCTGATTGAATAAAAGATTGAATATTCACTGAGTTTTCATTATGTGCAAGGTATTTTTCTAGGCATAAAAGATTTGATTAGCACTTTTATTGAAATTAAATCAAATATATGGAAAATGATCTGTTAATTACTTTAAAATATTTTTTAAATGAGCGTGGGGTTTTCTGGATTATTACCCATTATTTTCTTTATATTTTTACTTTCTTTTTTCCAAAAGTACCTATCTTTTTAAACGACAATCAAACATACTCTCTGTGAATTTAATATATTAAAGAATACTTATCAAGATTCTTCCTAAATTTTGATTAGTCATTTGCTCATGTTTAAAAGAAATAGTCTAATCAACTTTAAATTATACTAGGTTTCTCATAACAGCTTTATTGCTGATAAGAAGCCTAGTTGAGATTTATGTGTTTAACAATAAAGGAAAAGCTGTACTTTTGTTTGAGGCATGTGCTTTAAAGACAAAAGGACTAATTTTTTATTTTTAATAAAATGTCAATGAAAATTTCTAGATAGTCCAATATCAGCCATCCCAAGCTCCAGCAAAGGCAGTAATAGGATAACTATTTCCCATGATTCCTTGTTAATGTGGCCCTGTTTGCTATCCAAGACTAAGAGTTTAATCTCCAAGTCGAGTCACCCTTGGGTTTCCTCTAAAGACAAAATTGCTCAACTAGCTAATGAGATTGTCCTTTTCCATCATTTGTCAGCTATTTACTGATCTACCTATCTGCCTTTGAGAAGCTGGGCTGTGATCCATCTTGCACAGATCACCAAACACCCACGAAAGGGTAATAGCTTTAGCTCTTTAGACCCAGAGCTTAGAGATGAAAGAATCTGAATCTCATTTTAAACTGCCTGAGCTATCCATTTAATCAGATTAAAGCCAATTTCATATTGCACATAAAAAGTTATAAGAAAAAGAGGCAGAAGAGCCACAGTCTCTCCATTTGTTGCCTTTTTCTGGGAAATCATTCTCTAAATACACAGTCTTCATCTTCAGCTGCTGTAGCTCATAGTAATTCCATATTCTTTTTTTACTTCTGCTTATACAATGCCCTTGCTGAATAATTTTTCCTCTTCAGAGGCATTTTTGCCTTTAACACAGTATGATACTTCATAGTCTGTTTACTTCAAACTGAGGAGTAACAGAATTTGTCCTTTTTTTTACATAATGATGAGGAAAGGGAGTCACACTTGATACTGAGAGTTGAAAATGTAAAGTGAAAATGCAAGCTCCTAGAGTATAAAGAAATATTTATGGAATTATTATGAGACAGAGATCCAATTTTGATAAGTCTGGTATAGACCTATTATAGTGAGACACTCAAAACAAGAGAACCACAAACTGTGTTCACTTACAACAAAGAATGATATGAATTTCTACAGCAGCATTTTATTCCTTGAGCATGTACTAGCCCATTGATCAGTCAATGATCTCAAGCTTTTATTTTTTCATATTTACAAAAGAGGTAGAATTCTTGCTTTTCAGTGTATGAGCTCCAAGAGGGCAGGAATCATGTCTACTTTGTTTACTACAGCATGCCCAGAAAGAAACAGTAGGTAAGTAGATAGATAGATAGATAGATAGATAGATAGATAGATAGATAGATAGATAGATAGATAGATGATAGACAGACACACACTCTTTCATTTTGCTCAGTGAAAATCGTTTCACTTATTCCACCCCCACTCCTCAACAGTGTGTTTCCAGAATGCGGTTAAAGGACTTGGCAAGCAGAATATTTTACAGGGAAGCTTCTGGGTTCTTATGTCAGTCAAACCTAAGTTTCAAATTCATGTATATAATATTTGGCAATTTACAGAACTTAATTAGGCCTGTATCTCTCATAGAAAATGGCACCAAGTAGGTGCTCAATAAATTGTAACTATTAATATTTTTTTAAATGATTTTTAGAAGGTGAGGACAGGAGGAGAGGCAAGTCACAGAGCAGCCTCCGTTTCCTTTTCACTATGCATACCTCCAAAAAGACAAGGTTTGAGAGCAACCTTTCAGATTCCTTTCAATATCCTCTTTTTGTGTGTGTGTGTGTATGCATGTGTGTGTGTGTGTGTTCATGCCATTCTCCTGCCTCAGCCTCCCGAGTAGCTGGGACTACAGGTGCCCACCACCATGCCCAGCTAATTTTTTGTATTTTTAGTAGAGAAGAGTTTTCACCGTGTTGGCCAGGATGATCTCAATCTCCTGACCTCATGATCTGCCCAGCTCAGCCTCCCAAAGTGCTGGGATTACAGGCACGAGAATATCCTCTCTCCTTTAAGTAGCTGGAGGTGACACTTTTGTAATTGTTTTTATTCTTGTCAATGACTACAAGTCTTCTGATGTAGTTTGTTGGCTTCCTCTTTTCCTGACACTTAAATGTCAATAGTGGCTAATTTATTATTCAGCCAAAGGTTATCTTTCTTGTAAGAATTTGGAGGCTAATATGGCTACTATATATGTACAATATGCCAGGCACTGTTCTAAATTATTTTATATATATATATATAAAATACTTTAAGTATTATATATATATACTTAAAGTATATATAAATAAAGTATATTATATATACTTAAAATTATGCACATTTTATCCTCATGACAACCCTCAGAGGTGAATGTTATATTGCTCTTCTTCCTCTCAATTTGCAGATGAAGATATTGAAGAACAGGAAGGATAATCTATCATCACAAAACTAGTAAACAGAGGTATTAGGATTCAAATCAGGCAGTCTGCCTCCAAATTCTACCTATGTTCTGAGCTACTATGCTAGAGGTTATCTCCAAGAACTTAGAAATAAAGGAAAAGGATCAGCCTCTGAGAATTAAACCCTAAGATGGTGATTAACAGATTAGAAAAGAAATACGGAAAATCACCTGAAAAAGAAAAAAAAGAACAGAAGGGAAGAAGAGAAGAAGGAAAGAAATGACTTTTCAACCATGGCACCTGACTGTAAACTTTTTTAAAAAATATTTGGAATGAAAGTTATTAGCTAACGAGACATTTAAAAAGAAATCACAGAAGTAAATACTGGGATTTTTCACTTCAATTAGATGGTGTTCATATTTTGACAGACAGCCCAGCTCCCTCACCCTCTGTGTTTACTCTCTTTCTACCAGGTTCCCATGTGGCTTTGAACTTAAATAACACCCTCTACAAGCAGTCTTCACCCACTAATCCAGATCCCAGTCTTTTCCTCTAATTTTCCATAGTATTTAAATCTGGGCTGTTCATGTATTTACCCATTCAGACAACAAATATTTGAGCACTAAACCATGCTCTAAAAATTATTGCAATATTCAAAACCAGAGATAATGAGGTGCTGAACCAGGGCAGTGAAAGGGATGCTGTGTTCAAGTGTTCAAGGCAAAGACTATAAAATCAGAGCCAGCATAATTTAGCACATGCTATATATTGTCTTGCAGTGTTCCAAATTGCTTCAAGTGTTATCAATAATGTCTTCTGAACCAGATGTAAACTTCTAGCTGGAACCAGACACTGAATCTTAAATTCTTTCAAATACTCAGAATAGTGTGGCAATTAGTAGATATCTGATAAATAATTGCTGATTGAATGTACACAGATACAACTTAAGGAGCCATTACCCTTCTCTTTATAAGAAAATGGTAGATTTTAACAACTTCTTGTTGGCTTCCTCAGTTTAAAACAAAATGGTATCTATTTCCCCACAGCTAATTACTTTTTTCCTTTATCTTACCTAAGTTTTTTTCTCTTCAGAACTCACTACTCTGCACTTCATCTAAAATTTATACTAGATTTGCCATTTGTTAATATAAGAACCAAAAATTTAAAAACCTCCAGGAATGCAATTTTAGCAAATTATTTAGTGAAAAGCAGATAAAGCCTTGATCTTCCCTAGACTATGCAAAGACATTGTTATCACAGGAATAATTTACACAGTCTCATTAAGTTGGCTTTTAACCTCATGTCCCAATGGGTGGAGTTCACTTCAGATTCTCTAATGAACACATCTTCAAGCTCAAGATAGCTCAATGCTCAGTGATAATTAGGATTAGATGAATGGAAGCAATCCTCTTCATTCAACATATGTCTTCACTCTATAAAATTCTACCAAGTATAAGAAGATTAATTTAAGCCTACCTTTCAACCAGCAATTAACAAAAACAAACCATAAGTTCTCAACCTTAAAGAGAAAAATAATTGTATTTTCAGAGATCAGAGCGAGATAAGAATAGGAAAAACTACTTTACTAAAATCTATACCCTTTCAATATCAAGCTGGTCATTATAATTTGTTCAAGAAACATTTAATCACAAATCTGATGTGTACATAGTGCTATGCTGAGCACTGTGGGAGAAACAAAGATCAGTAAGACATGGCTCTTGCCCTTAAGCACCTCTTAATCAACTAGAGGTGATATGCACAACAAATAATTGTTTAACATGGTTGTAATTATGCTGTAGTATAATTAGAGAGCTGAGAGTTCAGGCAATGCTCTTTAATAAGAAACATGATATGATAGAGCAAACACCATAGGGGAGGGTGCAACAATGTGAACAAAACAATAAGAAACTCTAATGACTGTCAAAGTAGGGTGGCAAAGGAGTACTACAGAGAAGTAGAATACATTATAGCACAAAAAAAGGAAGAGGTTCTCCCCGTCACACACAAAAGAAAAGAAGATTTGGGTGATGAGACATGATCAAGTCTAAAGATCTATCGTGTGAAAAAAATGGTTTATATAACCAAGAGTTCTCCAGAGGATGGAGATTACAACATGAGGAAAATTATCAGAGAGACTCATTTTCTCTAAACTTAGCTCACACACCCTGCATACTCAGGGTGTGTGCCGAAGCAGAGCGAAAGATTACCCACAGGACATTATACAGATGATACCTGTGCTGTGCAAAGGATTCAGTTGGATGGAAAAGTCCTCTACAATTCAAAACTCCTGTGGTATGATTTTTAACACACTTGTCAGCAGTTTCTAGTTGTCAGTTTAGAAAAAAAGGGCTTTAAAATAAAAGTATGCAATACACTATAACAACTGAGAGTATAGGCTATAATGTCTGAAAGGCTTCCATTCTTCCAGTTACTAGGTGTGTAACTTTGAGTGTGGCTTAGCCTTTTTGTCCTTCTGTTTCCTCACCTGTAAGAGGAGAATAATATTAGGGCCTAAGTCACATAGTTGTTCTTAGGATTAAATGACATAAGACACGTAAAAAGCCTAGCACAATGTTCTGTAAGCATTTAGCACACGGTAAGTTTTGTTATTAGCTGGGTCTTACCTTCACTACTATTCTTCTACAACCCAGTTCATCCTCCTCATAGCTATAAGTCTTATTTTTGCTTCGAATTAGTCAGGGCCACCTCTTCACTGGGGAATGCTGTCCTAACTGATTAGTTTGGTCTGATCTTCTCCGTGGAGTCTTATCTTTGACTTTTATCCCACCACACAGGAGGCTCCTTCCAAATTGCTCCCAGTTTTAAATTACCAGGATGCTTCAAACTTTGCTCACACTTTCAACTTTACTGGAAGTGTCCTCCCCTTCTCCCAAGCTCAGAGTGATTCATCTTCAAAATTCTCTTCCAGGATGCCCTTCTCAATAAAATCTCTCCTGGTATCAACATAAAATTGAACACAGAAGAAGTCTTCATACAAGTGAGGAAATGAAAGCTCAGAAAAGTTAACTCAGCCAAGGTCACCAACTTATAAATGACTATAGTGGTAATAATAGTAGTAATAGCAAAAATACCTTACATGTATAGAGAGTCTTATTGTATGTAAAGCTCTTCCCTATAGTATTTCATTGTATTTTTATAGCGCTATGAAAAAAATATATAATTTTCTTTCTTATGGATCAGGAAAATAGGCACAGCGAGTCTGAGGGACTTGTACAAGGTCACACAATTTGTCTTGTTAAAGGCACAGTCATGCCGGATCCCAGACCCCAAATTCTGTTATTCTTAGTCCACTAACTTTTTTTTTTAGACAAAGTCTCACTCTGTCACCCAGGCTGGAGTGCAGTGGTACAATCTTGGCTCACTGCAAACTCCGCCTCCCTGGTTCAAGCAATTCTCCTGCCTCAGCCTCCCAAGTAGCTGCTTATTCCACAGACTTTTCTATTTTCTTTTTAATTTTTATATACTTAGGGGGTGCAAGTGCATATTTCTTACCTGCATACACTCTGTAGTGGTGAAGTCTGGGCTTTCAGTGTACCCATCACCCAATACTGAACATTGTACCCAATAAATAATTTTTCAACCCTCACCCCCTCCCACCTTTTGGAGTTTCCAATGGCTATTATTCCACTCTGCATGTCCATGTGTACCCATTGTTTAGTTCCCACTTGTAAGTGAATACATGTGATATTTGACTCTCTGTTTCTGAGTTATTTCAGTCAGGATCATGGCCTCCAGTTCCATCCTTGTTGCTGCAAAAGACATGATTTCAGGATTTTTTATATAGCTGAGTAGTATCCATGGTATGTGCATGTATACGTTGTTTTGGTCACTATAGCCTTGTAGTTTAATTTGAAGTCAGGTAATGTGATGCCTCCACCTTTGATCTTTTAGCTCAGGATTGCTTTGTGTGTTTGGGCTCCTTTTTTGTTCCTTTTGAATTTGGGGATTGTTTTTTCTAATTCTGGGGAAAATGACATTGGTAATTTGATAGGGATTGAGTTGAATCTGTAGATTGCTTTGGACAGTGTGGTCATTTTAAGATATTGATTCTTCCAATACATGAGCATGGGATTTTTTCCATTTGTTCATGTCATCTATGATTTAGTTCTCTTTTTTTGAGACAAGGTCTTGCTGTGTCACTGAGGCTGGAGTGCAGTGGTGCAATCATGGCTCACTGCAGCCTTGTCCTTCCAGGCTCAAGTGATCCTTCCAAGTAGCTGGGACTACTGGCATGGACCAGCACACCTGGCTAATTTTTGCATTTTTGTAGAGAAGGAGTCTCACTGTGTTGCCCAGGCTGGTCTTGAACTCCTCCTGGGCTCAAGCCATCTCCCACCTTGGCCACCCCAAGTGCTGGAATTACAGGCATAAGCCATCATGCCCAGCCTCCTGTGATTTCTTTATTTTTTGTAGTTCTACTTATAGAGATCTTTTGCCTCCCTGATTTAATATGTCCCTAGGTTTTGTTTGTTTGTTGTTTGTTTTTGGGTTTTTTGGGTAGCTATTGTTAATGAGATTGCCTTCTTGATTTGGTCCTCAGATAGATCACTACTGGTGTATAGAATGCTACTGATTTTTTTATGTTGATTTTGTATCCTGCAGCTTTACTATATTCATTTATCAAATCTCAGAGTTTTTTTGGTGGAGTCTTTAAGGTTTCCTAGATATAAGATCATATCATCAGTGAGCAGAAATAATTTGACTTCTTCTTTTCCAATTTGGATGCCTTTTTTTTTTTAATGCCTGATTGCTCTGGCAAGGACTTCCACAGACTTTTCTTTACAAAACATGCCATTCTGTAAATAAGTGAAATTATTCCTTTTAGTAAATAAACAAAATTATTCCTTTTTTATCTTTGACCTCTCAGGGATGATGTTTTTCTTTTTTGAAATTGTTGAATAAATGAAAAAACAAAAATGACTCAATTTATTTTGTTGATACTGAGTATCTTATTCTAAAACTTTGAGCATGTCAATGACACAGGAATAAAGTTGAGGAGCAGCCTTTAATAAAAGCAAAATTTTCTCTCTAAAAATTACTGAGCTAACTGCAAAAGCATCACTAATTTGCCGGGACTAAAGGTAGAGCTGGTTTCGTGACAGGCATAGTAACAAAGCTTGCACACACTGTCACAGAAGATGCAAAATTTCACAGTTAACTAACTAGATTGAACCCTAAAACAATTAGTGAACAAAAGAGTGTTGTGATTTCTGGAGCAGTGGGGTTAGGAGTCTTCGGCAAGTATCAAATTATCCACACAGTTTACATATTTTAGAACATCTGAAGAGTAAGTGAAACCATCATGGTATTAACTAGGCACAAACTGACTTATCAATTAAATGCAATGTCCTACTAAGAAGAAATACAGGAAATGCAGAGACTGCCTCTGTGCGTAATCTTCTATAAATTTCCAAGGAGTTTTTAGTAAGCTATTCTCCTATTAAGGAAGCTGTCAAACAGCTAGAATAATGAAGGGGAATGGAAAGGAAAGGAGGCTTGAACAGATATAGGAAGAGTTTTTGAAAGACAAACAAGTCTCTAAAATTTACATTAAGGATAACAATTTCCTCTAATTGTAGGAACACATCTATGGTTAACTATGTTGTCTAATATTAGTAAGAAACTTGAGTTATTTATCTCTGCCAGATAATACACAGACATTCATCTAGCTAAAGTTCTAAATTAGCAGTGCCTAACATGTTGTAGGAGCTCAATCTTTGAAAATAAATAAGAGAAAGGACCAATTGAATCCTGAAAGTTCACTGTGAATGGTAAATACATTTCAAAAAATATATTTTATCTTTTAAGTACCTACTATGTAACAGACATCATGCTAGGACCTAGTCATTTGGAACAAATTTTAAGTGCTTTGGCATTTTAATGTTCATAAGACATGGAAATGTTCATTCATCTTTTCATATAGTTGTCAAAGTATAACAATGGTAACTGAGGATAAATTCAGAGTCCCTCTTCCCATGCAATGCAGGGAAATTATAGTTTGTATACTACAAGTTGACAGCATCATTTCTCATATGGTTTGCAGGATGATTGGTTCATAGGATTAAAGTGGGTCTAGTCTTTTCCAGTTTTAAAACAAAAGTCATGTTTCCATGTTTCCCATTATTAATAGAAGATTTGCCAGAAAGTATATATAATTGTATTAGCAGTTGGTACTGAAGACCAATGTTCTACAGATGAGCTGGGTTATAACAAGGTTCTTTCATTTCTGCAGTAATAAGCACCTTTGCTGAGGTCCAGCTATGTTTCTACTTATAGAAAAAAAAATCACTAATGCCTAAAAATATAGGTATTAGTATCAGTATCTAGAATGATCTTGTTAAGATGGTGTAGCACACACTGTCTATGCCCCCAACCATATTCCTTAGGCCTTACTATTACGGTGCAAGCCAGACTTCCAAACTGCCTTAGTGCTTTTTCTGGAGCTAAAGTCCACTCTGCCAGTATGCAGAGCAGACTGGAGTACCAGGGAATCAAGAGATACTCCCTCCCACTAAGAAGCAGCCCTTAACTAATAACTGACAGGGATTAGTATATAATAAATACCCTAGCTGCTTTGTCACTGTGGGTGACAGAGATTAATTGAGGTTCACTGATTCTACACTGACAAATGGAGTTGCCAGTGAGATTAAGGTACTAGCTTGTTAATGCATCCTTTATTAGCTACCTTACCTTCCCTGCCCTTTTTCCTTACTGCCCTTCTGATGCTTTCTGGGATCATCTCTGAAATAAACCATTTAAACATAAATGTGAATTCTTGTTTGGGGGCCTCTTCTAGGGGAACATAAACTAGACAGAATTGTTAAGCCCTTATAATATTCACTGCTACTGACTTTAATAGTAATACATTTAGTGTCAACAATTCCATGAAGCATGACATACAATGTGATTTCAGATAGATTTTCAAAATAGCTTTAAGGAAACATTCTTTTAATTTAGTTTTATCACATAGTCTTTTTGTTTTTCCCTATCCTTCTGAGCTTTTTTTTTAGTTCAGAGTTGGTACATTGTTTAACCACCATGTACCACCAAAAAATTATAAAGGTGCTTCCATCTCCTAGAGAGGATTAGAATTATAGATGGGGGCAAGAAAGAATGCCAGTCATACTTTAATCTGGGACCCTCACTTTACAGACAAAAATGTAAGGATATAAGGCCAAAAAACATGAAATAAGTTTCCTAACACCACACAGCTGGTCAATTATTTAGTCACAAGAATTGTTGTTTATAAAAATCTAACTTAAAAAAAAAATCATTAGCAAACCTAGGACAGCATCCCACCTTGCTGACTCTCAGGAGTGGCTCTTTTTATAATACTATCCTGAATGGCATCCTTCTTTGTGCAGGCAAGATTAATGGCAAAGGGTATCCCAGAAAACAATAATGGGAGAGAATGAGCAGATCACATGCCTATATATAATTTATGAGTCTGATATTTAAATATTTAAATATCAAATTCTCTATTCTTTGATTCGTCAACTTGCACACGTAAGTCTGGTAGGAAAGGGCTGGGAACTGCACAGTTGAATGACAAGAGGAAGAGATATCTGGAATCTGTGTTAACCTGTAAAATTGAACTTCTGTATCTTCAGTTGAACCAGTAGACTTATTTCACACATTGTGCAAGACATTGTGGTGATTCCTCAAGGATCTAGAACCAGAAATACCATTTGACCCAGCAATCCCATTACTGGGTATATACCCAAAGGATTATAAATCATTCTACTATAAAGACACATGCACACGTATGTTTATTGCAGCACTATTCACAATAGCAAAGACTTGGAACAAACCCAAATGTCCATCAGTGATAGACTGGATAAAGAAAATGTGGCACATAGACACCATGGAATACTATGCAGCCATAAAGAAGGATGAGTTCATGCCCTTTGTAGGAACGTGGATGAAGCTGGAAACAATCATTCTCAGCAAACTAACACAGGAACAGAAAACCAAACACCGCATGTTCTCACTCATAAGTGGGAATTGAACAATGAGAACACATGGACACAGGGAGGAGAACATCACACAATAGGTCCTGCCAGGAGGTGGGGGGCTAGGGGAGGGATAGCATTAGGAGAAACACCTAATGTAGATGTCAGGTTGATGGGTGCAGCAAACGACCATGGCACATGTATACCTATGTAACAAACCTGCATGTTCTGCACATGTATCCCAGAACTTAAAGTGTAATAAAATAAAATAAGGATGTTGGAGTTGAGGATGGGGGCAGTCCCAGACATTACCAAAACGTAATTGCTAGCTCTGGATTGCTATAATTCTAAGAAAGGCACATTTGGAGGTATGGAGAATATGACAAACCTATTGATTTGTATGTCTTCATGTGAAATAACGTAGCTTTTCACCTTATCTTTACAAACACCAGTTTCATCACTGCCTATTTTTTATTTTTTCTATTTCATCCCACTCCTCTTCCCATAACTAAATAGAATGTAGCTTTTTTTATTCTTTGCAAAATATATATAAATAAATATCTAAAAACAAAATTATTACTCTAGAGGATTATCAAGCCAGACTCAAAAATAAAAAGTCATTAATTTGTATGGGCATTAGAAACAGGAGAAACTTAGAAGTCCAATTTCAGTTAACTAATTCCTCCATGGTTTTCTAACAAATGGATATATCCTATTAAATGGACATTGCATATTTAAAAACCAATATTTTTTGTTAGACATTCAGGATATATTTAATATTTGGCTATTCTAAATAATACTGAAAGTAACATTCTTATAAAGAAATTTTTAGCCATATCTCAGAATTTTTTTGGGGGGTAGAGGATAAGTTCCTAGGGAATTTGCTGGATAACAGAGTTAAAGTATATGTTTTGATGTATATATAGCCATAATCGTTGGATTTATTTTCTTCCCACCAACAGGGAACGAATGTTTCTGTGTTAACATATTCTCACCAATCTTGAATATTATTAATCTTATAAGCTTTGCAAACTTTCTTGAACTTTTCACTTTTTCAGTCATCCATTATTAACTACATTTTTGTGAATTCCTTGTTTATGATGTCATGATGTCATTTCAATTATGTATCACTGTGATTTTGTTTTTCTTATTGAATAATTTTCACACTTTTTATAGTATACTTCCAGGAAAGTTTTACTAAAGATAGTGTTGACTGAATACCTCCACACCTTGTTACTGAATTTAATGGCAATGTATTTAGCGTTAACAATTCCATGAAGTATGATATAGAATATAGAATGCGATTTTAGATCAACGTTTTAAAAAATAATTTCAAGGAATCATCCCTTTAATTTAGTTTAATAACATAGTTTTTTGTTCGTTTCATATTGTTTTCCTTCATTTATTATGAGGGATGATTGTTCAAATGTTGTAGAGGCAGTATAGCAACTGCTCTGAAAGCAGATTGCCTGGATCCAAATCATAATTCACTGCTTAATAGCTGAATGATCCTGAAGAGTTTACTTAAACTTTCTCTACCTAACTTTTCCTATCAGTAAAATGGGAAAAATGATATTAGCATCTGTGTCATATGGTTTTAGTGAGGATGAGTTAATTCATTTAAAGTGTTTAATGTAGTATCCACCACACAGTAAGCACTTGAAAATGTTAGCCAATTATAAATATTATGGCATTATTATTATTGTTGCATATTGGGAGGTGCTCTAACAGAGTGGCTTAATCAATATTACATGTTCTTGTTTTCATATCTTAGCTTTCTCATATGCTAATTATGTGCATCTGAGCAAGTTACTAAACATTGTGTGTATCAGTTTTTCTCATCTAAAATATGAAGATAAAATACTTCATGGGATTTTTGTATGAATTAACTGAACATATATATACCTAAAGCGCTTATAATAATGCCTAGAACATAGCTCATTATAGCATTCAACAAATGTGAGCTATTACTATTAACTATTTTGGTTGCATCTTTATTTATTAATGATATGCCATATTAATAGATTTTCTCATAGTAATTTCCATTGCATTTATAGAAGAAATCTTTCTTGGAACTCTTTAATGTACTCTTGAATTAGATGTATTAGTTCTCTTATTAGTATTTTTAATCTATAGTCATAAATGAGATTAATCTGTATTTTCTTTAAGTGTTCAGTTTTTATATACACTATTTTCCTAAAATTAGAAAGTTTCCTTGCTATTTCACTAGTTTGGAAATAAGTACCAATCATGAGACTTACCTATCTTTGAAAGTTTAAATGTATTTGATTTTAACCCTACCTGAGTTTGTTTCATTAAAGTTAATTCTTTGACAAAATTTTAATTTATTCCAAGGTTATGAGTCTATTCATGTTTTCAATTTCTAATTGGATCAATTTAGGTAATTTATGTGGTGAAAAGAGAAAATTATAAGCCCATATTCTTTAATTCAGCTAGAAATTGCAAATGTGAGGTTGCATTCTTCAGTTAATACAGCTGCTTTAAGAAGACAAAGCCCTGGGCTAGCCATCACTTCTCAATAAATTGATGAGGCAACTTTATTCTTCCAGTTGTTCAGGTCTAAATCTTTGAAGATACCCTTGATACTTCTCTTCTTTGACATCTAATCCACCAACAAATCATATGACATATATCCAAAATTCAATTGCCTCACCACCCCCACTGTTCTCCTAAATTCCAACCTATCATTATCTCTCACCTGGAGTATTTCATTAATCTTCTGATGGATCTTCCTACTTTTTCTCTTGTCTCCTGTAGTATAGAATGAGGTGTACTACCCAGATCCCCCAGTCAGAACCAAGGCTTTCAATTCCCAGCTTCCAGGATTGTTGGCTGCTAACAGTGCATATCTGAGTCTCTCTCAATAAATTGCTCTCAGCTCAAAGGGAATTCCTTCATCCAGAGTCACACCTGTTTCCCAAAGGTAGACAGCTTCTAATTGAGACAGCCAGGTGGGAGGGGCCCCTGGAGAAACTCTAACCAGCCTGCCCACTGGGGTGGAACCTCAGGAAGTTCACAAAATATGCAGCAGAGAGGAGACTGGCACCTTTTCCTCCTGTATGGAGCCTGGGATTCAGGCGGTGGGCAGGAAGCACTCTAGTGGAGGTACTCTGGATTTGCAAGAGTCCCTGATTCCCCAGAACCCCATCTTTAGCTGAACTAAGGAAAAGTCCTGCAACATTTTTGGCACCAAACATGGGGCTCCAAAAGCAGTGAATGAAATGGGGACTCAAAATCTCTCAATGTTGCTCCTAAGCATTTTCATCCTCAGACTACTGAGGGTGGGGGAAACAAGCCGCCAAGCCATCACTCTTGGGGGTTGGAGGAAAGGCCCTTTTCTTCCTTTTTCAGGATGGACAGGCGAGCAGGGTCTCCTTGCTCCCCCTTCCCTCTGTGTGGAGGTTGGGGTTCACGGCCCAAGGGTCCCACACAGCTAGCTGGCTGGCTCCCAGACAAAAGCCACAGCAGCCTTCCCCTTCCCTGGCCAAGAGGTTCAGCTTTTTCTGACAGTAATTAAGCTTTTCTCCTGGTGGAGGAACCACTTTCATAACAATAAGAGGTTCTTCCACAGGCATTTTTAAACTGTTTTTTTTTTTTCTTCCCCTTCTCTACCCCATCAGCAGTTAACCTTTTTTTTTCCTTTTCGAAGACGTTTTTACTAGACCAGGCAACCCAACTATCACTGTTTGTACTCTCTGTAAAGTTTTGGTCATGAAAAAGCATTTGTGGGGCTAGTCTTTGGCGATGGCCAATCTAGTGTGCTTTGCATGTCTGCATGGTTTGTGCTCCAAGCCTCCATCTTGCTTTACATCCTGGGGGCATAGCTGGTAAGTGCTTGGCAAGGCTTTGTTTAGCAACCCTGCCTTAGGGGATGAGCCCTCTCTGGTTCAATATCTGCAGGTTTTCCTAGCCCTGTCTCTTAAAGGGCACCACAACGACTGGGTTTTCTTCTGCCTGTCTGTGTGTGTACTGTGATGTCTGTACAAGGAGCTCTGATTAATGTGGCCTAAAGAAAGGCTCTTGGATCAAGTATTTTTTAAAAAGGGAAGATAAAAGCTGTGGTATCTTTCAGGTCACATGACTTTAATCTTTGAGAAATAAAAACAGCCTTAAAGATTATTGGTAAATTGTAGATGTCATTAAAATGTAAATAGGTGAGCTAAACAATGCAGGTCAGATGCAAGGTTTGCCAAGTGTTTTGAGGTTACAAACTGGTTTTTGGGTTTTGAAAAGTATTTGACTTGCTGGCTTCACAATTGATAAGGCCTATGGAACTGACATATGGAACTAACCATGCCCTTAATTAAGAAGGCAAAACTTGGCTGCAGTTAGCACACAATTAAAGCAACTTACGAAGTTTTACCTTAAAGTTAAAAATGCCTAGGAGTTAATTGAAACTACTAGAAATAGATTTACATGAAAGGTGTATAAGAAAAGTAAAATGTGTTTTTTAGTAAAAGGTTATAAGAAAGCATGGAAATGTAAACTTTTGCCTAGAGTTAAAGGATTGTTTTGAGTTAAATTAGGAAAAAGCTGAAGGTTAAAAGAAGTAGTGGAACAATTGTGGAAATTAATCTTGCAGAAGAGGTTCTTCATGTGAACATATTGACTAAATTCAAAAAAGGGTATTATATGGTTTTTCTGTAAATTCAGCATTCAAATAAATGCATAACAAGGTTTTCCTATGGCACCAATCTGCTCTTTGGCAACATTTGTAAATGGTTATAAAAGGTTTTTGCTTCTTTAAAATTTCTGAGTCATCATTTTGGCAAAATAATTACCTTATGGTACTCTGGAATTCTATTTTATAATATCAAGTATTTTACACCTCAAACATTTAACAGCCTTCCCAAAATCAAACTTCAGTTTCAAAATTGTCTTCCCTGGCACCTGGCTTTTTGAGTACTTCAGAGGGCCCCTGAGGTGTCCAGAAAAGAGAGGTAAACAGGATTATTTGACATGTTTAGGTACATGGGACTTCCAAAATTATGCTCAATCTTCTTTAGGTTATATATTGGTACTATATATGGTTATATATATAATGCTAATATATGTTCCAAAATTGCATGGGATTTCTAAAATTCTAATGTCTAAGTTTATGCTACCTATCACAACTAAGGTTGTTATGTTAAGTTATTGTAAGCCATGGAGTTAACCAAACTTCTTTGACAAGATTGTTTCTACTTGTAGCTACCCTGGACATTTTGTTATTCACAGACAATTGTCTTGTTTTAATCCTTTTCAAAGATGGTTTATAATGAGCTATAGAACTTTAACAGGTGCTCTCAAATACAGGCTTCTGATAACTTTGGATATTGTGACATTGGAGTACAGGAACATGCCAAGAGCTGAAATGTTAATGAATATCAAGCAAAACAGGAGTTAACGAAATGGACTGAACTCAGGAAGCTGAAGCAACCTTTTTGACTTTTGCTTGGAATATTGCTAATCCATGTTTTGTTTTTCAGAGTCAAGGAAACTTATTTTGGACTATTTACAGCCTTTAATAATTGAATAAGGTATACTCCTATGAACGAAATTTGAAACATGTTGGTTGCTCTCTGCCTGGTTCCTCTAGAATTTAGAAACTCTCTGTGAGTATTCTTATGACAATATAGTTATGTGCATCAGTGCCATAAGAATCCATTTTTCTTTTGCAACAGGACACAATTGGAGAAAGTAGTTATTTTACCAAGGCTTTGACTGGAAGGGTATGCTTCCCTTTAAGGAGTCAAGCTTGACTTGCAGAGCCAATAAAAGCCCCATGGGGAAACTAGCATCATACCCTTATCTATGCAGTCCCTGTGCAGGGTTCCTGACCTGTGGTCAGTAAAGAATGTCACTTTCTAACAGGGATAGGAGCTCCAAGTTTATCTTGGGACCTTAGGAGAGGATCACCCAACTCACAAGTATTTGAGGATGCAAACCCATGGCTCGGCTTGCTTTTAAAAGGTCTTATCTGTGATTCCTTGTGGTACACACTTCTATCAAAGCCAGTCCAAAAGGCCTATGTAGAAATAGTTATTCTTGCTCTACTTTATGCAAATAATCAGGCCAAGTATAAGACTAAAGTCCCTTTTGCAAACCACTCCGTCCTAACATAATTTGTTTTTTAACAAAAATGAGAACTGGAGAGACAGAAATTATATTTCAAAACTTATACATTTGTCATTAAATTCTAAACTCACTAGCTGTTTTTAAGTTTTTGTCTACATTTTAGACTAACCCTGCTTGTTCCTGTGAACCAAGCAGCAATCTCCAGCTGTAGCTCCGAAAGAACTAAAGGGATGGGTAATATAAAAATCCGGATCAGTATTCTAGTTCTGAGCAATTATCCTGCAAATCCTTCCAGGTGATGGGAATAAGTAGAATACCCATCATTTGGAAGTCTCCTTTTTGGGAAAGTAAGACCAGGGAGCTAACCAAGGCTGGGCACCAGGCAGCCAAATCCTAGCAAGCATAACTATAGCTACCAATTATGTGGGTGTGTAACAAGACATCCTTTCCTCTCCCTTGGAGGAGAACTCAGTTCCACAGCTTCACTTAGCCTTTGGTTTATGATAAGGAGTCCATGCAACCCCCCTGAGATACATTTTGTCTCAGACTCAATTCCAAGCTTCGGGTCAAAGCCCTAGGAAAGAAAACTGTATCTAAGGGATCCAGAAGCAAATGATAATGAAGGTTAAAACACACAGTGCAGGTGAGCATGGCTGATTACTGCCAATTAAGGCAACCCCAAGCTTTCTGTTTCATAGATAAAAGCCACATTAATATCCATGGCATAAATGAGGTCTAGGGAACTCTAAGGTTACTAAGAGTAGGTAGGAAAGAGACATAGGTGAGAGGAGATAATTCCTATTCTCTAGGCCCTCTCTGCTTCATGGGTACAAGCCACTTTGGCACTCAAGGCAGCACCTGCCAAGGTTGCCAGAACTCTGGAATACAAGGATGGAAGAGGGAAAGTGGACGCTCTTCCCTCTCTCCCTGAAGTACCCCTGGTATCTGTTAGGAAGAGAAGGGAACCAGGGACACCTGCTCCCTTTTTTCTAGATGGGTAGCCACTCATCTTCAGTCTGTACCCCTTTCAAATGCATTCTGAACCCTTGGGACTCCTTTAAAAAATGCTTTCTTTTTCCTTTCTCTTCCTCAGTTGTCTCTTCACAGATAGGTAATTGTGTCTCTGTACCATGGGACACTCCCCTCAGATGCATCCTCCAAACTAAAAAGAGTTAATTTCCCAAACCTTAACTGGTCGACCTAGGTTTGGGCTTAGGGAAGGGAACCCAGAAGTCCAACATGCTGGCCAAAGGGTAAAGCTTTTTTTAACCAGTCAAACTTTTGGCTTCCCTCTCCCTGTTCAAACTGGTAAAAGGCCTTGGAATTTTTGAGCTGTCCTTAACCCTCCCCTTGTTTCATTTTGATACATGTTTCCTAATAATCTGGTTTGTCTGTTCTTGCATTCAGACCATCAAACTCCAGTCACACAACTGGAGCCTCAGACGATGGCCCCTCCTACCAGGAACCCTTAGGCTTCTAGGGAAGCTCTGACTGCCATTTCCCCAAAACAGTGGCCCATGTCAGCAGGAAGCATTTAAGATCAGTCTTCGTCCTTATCCTTAATCTAACATCAGTTAGATGTACTTCTTTGGAGGCAGGAATGAGACAGTCAGATGGGAAAGAGTCCCTGGAGAAACTCCAACCAGCCTGCCCACTGGGGTGGAGCCTCGGGAAGTTCACGACATTTGCTTCAGGGAGGAGCCTGGCCCCTCTTCTTCCTGTGTGGCACCTGCGACTCAAGAGGCAGGCAGGAAGCACTCTATCTAGCAAAGGGACTCTGGCTTTGTAAGAGTCCCTGTTTTCCCTTTTCTTCCCTTTTTACGCAATAAAACCCTGCTTTACTCACCCTTAAACCATCTGTGAGCCTAAATTTTCATGGCCACGGGGCAGACAAGAACCACGTCTTTAGCTGAACTAAGGAAAAGTCCTGCAACATAATGACTGGTCAGTGTAGATCTGACCCCTTTGCCTCTATTTAGGACAACTCTGAAAGGATATCTGAGTTTCAGAGCTCCTGTGGATCAATGGAGGATATTATGATAGCCACTTTGCATGTAACTTGTCACTCTGCCCAATCCTACATTCTCACTAACTCACAAGTATTGTTCCTGAGCACACTTCCTAATAAACTTTCTATGTGCAAATTCTTCATCTCAGAATCTGCTTTTCAGGACCACTGACCTAAGATGCTTTGTGCAAAGAATTATATGAGAAAAAAAAAAAAAAGCAGACAGTTTTTGAGCTGCAACACTCAGTGGCTGTCTGGCCAGTGAGAACCTCACTGGTGGTGTAAGTAAAAACTGATAATTCTTAGCATGTTATAATGATGAAATTACTGAAAATTTCACCTGTGGTGAACTGGGAGAAAAAAACAGAGGGAAGGAATGCACTGGTAGTTATGACATCCCAGTCACGCAAGAGCTTTTGGGGAAATAGTAATTATAAAAACCATGGATTTGAATGGATGTTGTTGAATGTGATCAAAGCTTTAAAGAAAGACAATGCAAGACTAAAGGTGATTAATCACCAATTTGAGGCAAAATGTAAAATCAGAGAACTCCTGAGCTATAAAGATACTTATGTCCTACAGCCACACCTGGCTAATTTTGTATTTTTAGTAGAGATGCGGTTTCACCATGTTGGCCATGGTTGGCCAGGCTGGTCTCAAACTCCTGACCTCAGGTGATCCACCCGCCTCAGCCTCCCTAAGTGCTGCAATTACAGGCATGAGCCACTGCACCAGGTCAAATATTTTTAAAATAAACTTTAGTACACCAATAAAAGAGGGTACTGGCACTCAAAACCTAGAAACCACTCAAGTACCTCACCCTAACTACAAAGAATCTTCTATCATTGCTGGCTCAAGAAAATTTAAAACATTTCCAAATGAAAAGAAAACCAAAAACAATAATCATATATACCTATAACAAGAAAGAAACAGAAAATGTGATAGTGGTATTGAGGTTCTGTCAGAGACTATCTTTGTTCTTAGGAGATACATACTAAAACATTTAGGGCTGAAATGTTATGATACTTGTAATTTAATTTCAAATTATTCAGCAAACACACACACACACAGACATAAAGTTTAGTACCAGTTAAATAATATAAACAACTATGTCTTCTTTTTACTTCTTCTTTATTCCTTTTCACTTCTTTTCTTTTCCCTTTGTTCCTTCTTTTTTCTTTTCTTTTTTTTTTATCCTGGATCATTTTCTACATTCACAAGTAAGGTACTATTTCTCTGGTTGTAATGATACTGGATATAAACATCCTCATTTCTGATCAAACTGATCAAATATCACAGAAGAATAATTGTATGACCTTGTAGTATATTGGAGAATAAGCAAAATGCATTAAATAACTACTGGGGACTATGTTGAAAACTTTTGAAAGTTCAATACACATAGATTTTCACAATTAAGAAGTGATGTGACAATTTCTTGCCTAATGAACCAGATAAAACACCCAAATCTAAAACTGCTCTTTTTTCGACTGGGCATGGTGGCTCAGGCCTAACCCCAGCACTTTGGGAGGTTGAGGCAGGAGGATCACTTGAGGCCAGGAGTTTGAGACCAGCCTGGGCAACATAGCCAGACCTGTTTCTACAGAAAAAACAAAAACAAAAAAAAAAACTGTCCTTTTCATTTGTCATTCCCAACAAAAGTTGTTATATAATCAATCAATGTAGTTTTATTTTTTCAATATTTTTCAGTACTCCTTTGTAAGTATACATACTCACGCAAGTATTTCCTGCTTATGCTACAAGTCTAAAAGTCACTGATCTAATTAATTCAATTTGAACAGTAATAAGGACAACATAACTCACATGGAAGCATTTGATAATGATTTTTGACTGTGCTCTTGTAAAGCAGAGACCATGATGATTTGATTTAGACAGCAGTTATGACAACACAATTTGCATTCAGAAACTTAACAAACACTTTAATTGTGCTCTTGGTTGACTCTCCCCAAGATAAGATATTTAAGACACAGAGAGAAGTCTAAGTAAACATAGGATGCCATATGTTAGAAAATAAGGCCAATGAGAAAGAAAACTGCCAAGTATACATAGATATTAATATTTTACATGTGTATATATTCCCAGTTAACAAAGCACCATTGCACTATTTCAATCTAATAAGTAGTTATGGAACACATACTCAAGGCACTATACCAGACAGTCTAGGAAAAACAAAAAATGAATACATCCCCACAGAGGGCTTACAATCCAGTAGAAGATATGGTCTGCTTGACTCAAAGAAATAGAAATTGTAGAGATGCAAATTGTTATAGGAATATAGAGGGAGGAGAGATGAAATATAACTGGAGGTGTCAGGGAAGACTTCATTGAGCAAGCAGTATTTGAATTTGGGCCTTGAAAAAATAAAACATCATTTGATTAAAATCAAACATTATAAGACAATCATAGAATTCACTATCATGTCAATCTCATAGGTCAAGAAACTGAGGCTGAAAGAGGCTAAGCGGACTCTTCTACTCATGGTCTTACAACTGGTAAATGTCAACTGGCCTGAACCAAGTTTTTTTATTCCTTTGTTTAGTGCTCATTTACTATATCACTCTATAAGAGTTATCTTAATCTGGGCAAGAGAGCAGATGTTCTTTCAGTACAGTAAAAAACTTTTTTAAAAGACTACTCATTTCTGCTATAATAAACTTGGTTGTCCTTTGTAAACCATATGAAAATAAATGTTCTTATCCTCTAAATGTTAATGTTATTCCCTACTGTAAGTACAGAAAATTCCTTACAGTATTTCAAGTATAAGTACTGGAAAAATCAGATCTTTGTTTAAAGATTAAGAAACCAACTGTTAGAAAAGGGTGAAAACCAACTTCATCATGATAAGTAAACAGACTGTGGTATGATAGTGAGAGTGATACCCCACTACTAGCCTTTGCATCCCCAGAGGATAGAAAAGGAGAGGACAACAGGATTAAGCTATACTGGATATAAGATAAAATTTTTCCAATGAGAAAGAATACCCAAGAAAATAATAACACATGTGCGGCTTACTATATGTCAGGCACTCTTCTAAGCACCTCATACTTAATTCTCAAACAACTCCATGAGATAGGTATTATTATTACCACCCTTTATGGATAATGAATCGAAGCCACAGAGAAACACAGTCAAGGTCATGTAAGTGATAGAGGTAGCATATAAACTCTGTCTGGCTATAGAATCCTGATTCTTAACAATTCAACTCTACCATCTGTCAAAAAGTGAGACTGCATACTTTTTTTGAAGATGGCTTTAAAATATTAATGCAAGTACAAATTAAATCTGTAAGACGTAATGGAAGTCCTAGTCCTAGGAAGCAACAGCTTAGCAAGGAATCTAAGAACATAAACTTTGGCATCAAACATACCAGGTTTTAAGACCTCAGTCAACCTACCTGTGTGAACTTGGGCAAGTTATGAGAGCTTTAGTTTCCTCCTTTCAAAAGGAGGCAGCAATTATTGTTATGAGATGAGAATGGGAGCAAGCAGCACGGTATGGTAAGAAAAGCACTGGGCTTGAATGTCTAAAAATTCAGATTATACCCTCAGCTACTAACCAGCCCTGTTAAATAAAATAATCAACCCATGAATCAACAAATATTTATAAAGCTTTATATATGACTCTGTTGTATATACGCTAGGGATATAGTGGTTAAAAAAGACATTGTTCCTTACTTTCTGAGAGCTAATTCATTCAAGTTTGCTCATTGGTTTCCTTAATAATTGGACTCAAGCCCCAAATGAAGGCTTTCTGGCATTTATATTCTATGATTCTGAGACAGAACTTGAATAACAATAACATGGTGGCTCTGTTTCTTTGCTAAGTGCAATTTATGTGTGTGTATATATATATATATATATATACACACACATACACACACACACATACATATATATACACATATTTCAATTCCTCCTTTTATTAGTTATAAGGAGATATGTACAGAAAGAAACAGAGACTGAATTTCCAGTCACTACCTACAGCTGCTATAACCAGCTGTTCCCACATATTTTCTTCATGGGACAACATTTTTCTGGAATGCAGATTAATACATGACACTTCGTTGAGCCACTGTAAAAGAAAGCAGAATCAATGTGATTTACAGAAACCTCATGGAAAATATTGTCTTTTTTCTCTTCCTCCAAAAGGAGCTCAGTGACAATTCCAAACAATTCATACAGAAATTGGAGAAATAATTTTCACATCTTGAACATATTTCCATTCCTCTAGTTGACAGGGACTGGCAATACTACTGTGAATTTTTTGTGATTATTCATGAAATGCAGTCTCATAATGGTAAGAGCATCAGCTTTGAGGTCAGATTGTCAAGCACAGAGATAAATACAAATTTACATAGATATAAATCCCAATTTCATCACTTACAAGCTGGGAGACTTTAACTGTTTTGACCTTCAGCTTCCTTATATGTAAAATGAAAATGATCATACCTATTTCCTAGTTACCAAATTAGATAAGACTTGGTATATAGTACTTGATTTAATTACAGCCATTAAACTTACAATCATCCTTAGCAATTAAATATATATATAGATAGATGTGTATGTGCAAGAAGAAAAAAATGAACTATCTTTTCAAAATACTAACTCATTTTTATACAAGAAAAACTACTACTTTAGCTATTTTACATTAAATCACCACTTAGGAAATAAAATAAACACCTCCTAAATTCCTTTGTAGGCAGATCAATATTTAATACATGCCATTAAAATATTTTGCAGTTTAGTACTAAAACCACACCAAAATGGAAAACCAAATTACAAGTTTATTCTCAATACTTACAAGATTTCATACATAACAAAAGTTTGAATACATCTTTCCATGTACCTACCATTAAAATTATACTTTAGTTATTCTGACAGGAAAAATACACATAAATTTCTAAGTACCACTTCAAGTTACTAGCTCTAACTTTGCAGCCCCTTTACCAGCACTTAAATTGCTGATTTTATAATCATAAATGTAGGAATAACAAGCAAAACAAAGCAAATAATACATAACTTCAGAATTCGATATTTGTGAGCAAATCATTGAAATATTTCAAGTTACCAGTCATGCTTCATTCACCATAAGTAGGTCAACAGAAAAGTAAATTAACTTACAATGAACAAGAACTTCCTTGGACTCCATGAAAATGCTGAGAAGAGTGGGATGAACTTAGACTTTTACACATAAATGTCTGCTAGTCATTGTTAGACTCCCTAGCTCTGTCCCTTGCTCATATCACCTCATCAAACATACAACCACAGACACTCCTTCCTAACAGCTGACTTTTAATCCTGTCTTTGGGTTTAAACAAGATCCTTTCAAAAATATGTAGCATGTGATATGAAAGTCACCAAGAAGAAAATTATTTTAAAAAATCATCTCCTAGTACAGGAATGCTCTATCTCCCTACATGTTCCTCAGAAAAAGGAGATTGGCTTAAGAGTGGAACAATAATTTGTTTTCACACCAGTTGCTACATTGAATATATTAAGACTACCCAGAACAAGTCTCTTCTTTGAGCTGGAGGATGTGCACTCTGGGATATAACAAAAATATCAAAGCCATTTGGGTACCAATAAAAATGAAACATTAATGTTATAAAGTCAACTATCATAATCAGGCTATATTACTTCCAGGAAATTAGTAAACACTATCTAATCCAGGCTCTCCCACAACACAAAAGCCTAGAGCCAGTGGATTGGCAATGATATTATAGAGATTGCAACGATACTTCTGGCTGCTGTTTTTCTCTACTATACCATGTAAGATATGAAGGAGTTCTCTTCACCTAACTCCCTAAAATGCTAAATAACAGTGGTAGCTTTTACTCACAGAAAATAATTTCAATTCCAAAAATTCACTAGCTGTTTCTCTTTTTTAATATGTCACAAAATGTCACGTTTTCTTATTTACAAGCCTTATCACTTACAAATATTTGAGAATAATTACATAAAAGATGAACATTATTTCCTATTACTATCAGTATCAACAAAATATAAAAGTACTACGTTTGATTTTCCACAAAATATTGCCCCCAAGGTTTTTACACACATAAGAATTCCTCACCTAAATATCACCAACAGCTAACATTCATTTGACACATAACTACTGAACCTAGCTGTGCTAGACCCTAGAGATACAAAAAATGTCAGACATGCCCCTTTGTGAAAAAGTTTACAATATATATAGTGTTTATTCCAGTGGTATACAACAATGTTGCTACATTGAAATTCTCCCTTAATATTCCCTTTTCAAAAATCTCTGCATCCAAATACGTTCCATATCATTTTATTTCATTAAGTTAAATTCTGGTCAACTATATTGAATAAAAGAATATTTAAAAGTGAACATGGGCCGGGCGCAGTGGCTCATGCCTGTAATTCCAGCACTTTGGGAGGTCAAGGCAGGAGGATCACCTGGAGGTTGGGAGTTTGAGACCAGCCTGACCGATATGGAGAAACCCTGTCTGTACTAAAAATACAAAAATTTACTAGGTGTGGTGGCACATGCCTGTAATCCCAACTACTCGGGAAGCTGAGGCAGGAAAATCCCTTGAACCCAGGTGGGGAGGTTGTGGTGAGTCAAGATTGCACCATTGCTCTGCAGCCTGGGCAACAAGAGCGAAACTCCATCTCAACAACAACAATAAAAAAAAGTGAACATAGAGGAGTGACAGAGAAACAGAGAAGCATCATAACTAGTTAACTATGCATCAAATTGGATTGGCACATTGAAGGCCAGTTTATTTCTACAGAGGCTATTGAGGATAATCCAAGGAATGACACCACTTATAGGAGTCCAGAATTCTTACTAGACTGATCTAAACATTTAATCCTCCAGGTGTCCAATCAGAGAAGATCCCCTGAAGCAGCAACCACAAACTCAAAACTCTAACAAGACCAAGGGAAAAATGTAAATGAGTAGCATCAGCTAAGAGTCACAGAAAAATCACATGAACTTTTTGGTTTATCTTCTATTTCCCAGAAAAACTTGGGTAAAAATGAATATTTCTCTACTATAACAAAAGGAATGTTGAATGCAAATGCAGACAACTTATACTCTGATTCAGTATAAGAGATACCGTCAGGAGTGCTAGCGACTGTAGTCTAATGAAGAGAGCACAGCCATGCACTTAAAGTATGCAGCAACCATTGCCATGTACAAATTTAAGCCAAGTATTATTATTAGACTTTCTAGTTTTTCAAGTGAAGCCAGAAATTCAGATTTTTGCATGAAGTTTCCTAATATTTGTATGTTAGTTCAATGTTTAAAAAAATTGGTAGGTTCAAATGCATCAATCTCTATAACAGATCCAGCCTCTTCAACATGAATAAAGGGTATCTATGAAAAACTCACAGCTAACATCATACTTAATGGTGAAAGACTGTACAGTTTTCCCCTAAGATCAGGAACAATACAAGAATGGCTGCTCTCTTCATTTCTTTCCAAAATTATACTGGAGGTTTTAGCCAGGGTAATTAGGCAAGAAAAAAAATCAAAGTCATCTAGACTGAAAAGGAAGAAATAAAATTATCTCTAGTTACAGGTGACATGATCTCGTATATAGAAAATCCTAAGGAATTCACACACAAAAAAGAAACTATTGGAACTAATAAATGAGTCCAACAAGGTTGTAGGTTACAAGACTAATACACAAACATTAATTGTATTTTATATAATAGCAATGTACAGTCCAAAAATAAAATTTAGAAGACAATTCCATTTGTAAATTTTTTTAAAAAATTATTAATAAGTTTAACAAAGGAAGAGCAAAGCTTGCACACTAAAAACTACAAAACATTGTTGAAATAAAGTAAAGATATAGATAAATAGACATTCCATATTCATGAATTAAAAGGCAAAATTGTTAAGATGGCAATACTCCCTAGCTGATTTACAGATTCCACATGACCTTTATCAAAATCCCGGCTGAGGCTATGGTCATAACACCCTGAAAAAAAAATCTCAGATGACTTTTTTCTAGACATTGACAAGCTGATCCTAAAATTCACATGGAAATGCATGGGACCCAGAATAACCAAAACAATCTTGAAAAAGATGAACAAAGTTGGAGAACTCACACTTCCCTATTTCAAAACTTACTTCAGTAATCAAGACAGCATGGTACTGACATAATAAAAGTCACACAGATTAATGGAGAAGAATTGAGAGTCCAGAAGTAAACTCACATTTATGGTCAGCTGGTTTTCAACAATGGTGCCAAGACAATTCAGTGTGAAAGAATAATCTTTTCAACAAACGGTTTGGGGACAATTGAAAATTCATATGCAAATGAACCAATTTGAACCTTTATTTCATACCATATGCAAAAATTAACACAAAATGGACTAAATACCCAAATTTAAGAGCTAAAACTATAAAACCCTTAGAAAATAATATTAACTGTAAACCTCACAACCTCAGGTGAGTGAACTATTTCTTAGATATGACATCAAAAGCATAAGCAACTCAAAAAATATAGACTTCATAAAAATTTATACTCCAAGTGAAACTATGAATAAAATCAAAAGTCAACCCACAGATGAAAAATAATATTTGCAAGTCATTTTGATAAGGGTTTATTATTGAGATATATAAAGAACTATTATAACTCAACAACAGAAAGACAACACAATTTATTGAATGGACAAAGATTTGAACAGACAATTTGCCAGAGCAAATATACAAATGGCCAATAAGCACATGAAAAGATGTTCAACATCATTAGCCATTAGGGAAATGCAAATCAAAACCACAATGAGATAGCACTTCACATGAGAATATTGTGGCTACAATAAAAATGACAAATAATAAGTGTTGCTTAAGATACGGAGAAGTTGTAATACATTGCTGGTAGAAATGTAAAATAGTGCAGCCGCTTTGGAAAAACTTGTCAGTTCCTCAAAAAGTTAAACATAAAGTTACCATATGAACCAGCAATTCTGCTCCTCAGTATAGACCCAAGAGAACTGAAAACACATCCACACAAGAATCTGTATGCAAATGTTCATGGCAGTATTATTCATAATAGTCAGGGAACCCAAACAGCAGAAACAAACCAAACGTTCATCAGCTGATGAACAGATAAATAATATATAGTCTATCCATACAACAGACTATTATTCAGCAATAAAACAGAATTAAGTACTAATGTCTACTAAAACATGGATGACCTTGAAAACTTTAAGTGAGAGAAGCCAGTCATAAAAGGCTACATGTTGTATGATTTCATTTATCCAAAATCCAGAAAAGGCACATGTACAGAAAGTAGATTAGTAGCCTAGGTGCTGAGGATAGGAGATGTGAGGAGTAACTACTAATGGGTCTGAGGATCCTCGGGGGTAACAAAAATGTTCTGGAATTATATAGCTATAACTGCATAACTTTGTAAACTTACCAACAAAACACTGAAATTGTGTACTTTAAAGGATAAATGTTATGGTATATGAATCATATCTCAATAAAGCTACTAGTTAGAACAAAAATAAGCCCAGCCCAACCACTTTGCAACATTTGCTTAAAAGGAGTTCCACATCAAAATGGCTCCTTACTAATATTTAAATGGAGTTTTGCAAATATTAGCACATGGTAAGTAGAGTGCTCAGTTTTCTAAAATCAACTATCCTGCATATCCTATTTCAATATTTCAAATAAAATATAGCCTTTAAAATTTTAGTAATAACAATGATTTTCAGAAAAAGAATAGTTCAATGCTAGAAATTGCTTCCTTCTGCCTAATAAAGTTATATCTTTTCATCCACAATCTAGTTAGCCAATCTTTCCAATTTTACAGCTTATATTAATAACTTCCCTAAGGCTTCCCACACTTCTGCCAAGTTAGATATTTTCTGTGCCTTGAAAACACCTCAGGCTTTCTTAAATGTGCTCCACCTACTTGGAGTGTCCTTCTCCCCTACAGAAATATCTGAATTATACCTACTCATCAATGTTTGAAATGCCATCGCTTTTTCTGATTCTCCTTCAAAATCAGGTTCTGACTCTAAGTAAACTGTCTCCTAGTTAATACTCCTTTATATCTTTCCTAGGATACTTTTTATTGAGTTTTATGTGCACTTGTCTCCTTTCCACCTACTGAACAGCAGGTCTTATAATACATATGAAAGTCCAACATGTGCCAGATACATCGGTTCTAATCCTCACAACAGCCCTGCAAGGAAGGTATTATTCTTATTCTCTTATAGATGAAGAAATTGAGGATTTGAGAGGACAAAATTACTTTTTCAAGGTCCAATAAGAAGTGGAAGTTCTGAGATTTGACATTGGTTCATCTTTGGTGGCAACTTTGTTTCCCAGAAATTGACAAGCTGATCCTAAAATTCATATGGAAATGCAAGGGACATTTGAAAAAAAACTTTTCACTTAATAGGTCTTCAAAGATGGTTCACTGAACTATTAATTGGAACTCATATCAAAAAGCTAGTTACTCAACTTGAGCATAGGCTTTAGAATCATACTCACCTTGGTTCAAGTTTTATCTTCCCCACTTATAAACTGAGCTGAGGTAAGTTACTAAATATTTTTTGTTTGTTTGTTTGTTTGTTTGCTTGTTTTGAGACACAGTCTCACTCTGTTTCCCAGGCTAGAGTGCAGTTGCGTGATCTTGGCTCACTGCAACCTCCACCTCCTGGGTTCAAGTGATTCTCCTGCCTTAACCTCCCAAGTAGCTGAGACTACAGGTGCATGCCACCATGCTGGGCTAAGTTTTGTATTTTTAGTAGAAACACGGCTTCACCATGTTGGCCAGGCTGGTCTCAAACCAACCCCTGACCTCGAGTGATCCACCCACCTCGGCCTCCAAAAGTGCTGGGATTACAGGCATGAGCCACCCCACCTGGCCAAGTTATTAAATCTTAATCTCAATTTCCTCATTTGTAAATTGAAGATTATAATATTTAGGTAACTGCATTCTCATCAGGATTAAGTAAGAAAAAAATAAAATTACATTCTTAGCTCATAGTGGGAGCTCAATAGATGTAGATTTTCTTCCTGTTTATACTTTTTTCACCTGTGCCCTGCCTCCTACTTATAGCGGCTTAATGAGAACTAATTCTTTGAGACCAGCAAATATGTTATACTTCTACAACTCTTTAGCCTTCTGACTCAATCATTAGTACAAAATTGTCTACCTTATAGAAGGACTGTAAAAAATAAATGAATGTATCTGAGTCAGTGGCTCTCAAATAATATTTTAGCAGCAGAGCCTGATAGGGTTATTTTATGGAAGAAATGTGCTTGAATAGGAAATGAGGAGATAAGGGCTGTAGTCCAGGTTGAAGCATATACCACTGTACTCCACAGTCAGCTCTTTGTGGAAGGGTACAAGGAGCAGCTATAGGTTTTTTGTTTGTTTTGTTTTTTTACCAAGGAGTAGGGAAGTTATTTCTTCCCAAGTTTTATAAGACTGTTTATAAGGATGAATAAATAGAAACTAGAATCAGAAAGAAAAACACAAATGAATTATTTGTAGAGCAAACCTATAAGTGGGGAAATTCCAATCTAATGATAAACATCAGAAATCCAAAGGGGATCAGATGTCTCATACAAGATCCAGCCAAGATTTAAGAAATAAATAAGTATTTTAGCCTGTTCACATCAGTAAACTCCATGTTTTTATTCCTAAAAATCCCATTTAGGCAAGCTATGCTAAGGCTGTGAAACTGATTAATTTAAAAGCTATTTTTCCTCCCCTGAGGCCAGAAGGAATTTTTGAATGATGCAAGAAAGAAAGAGAGAATAATAGAAACAACAGGTGCTCTGAACAGCTGGAGGGAGAGAACTGAACTTTTCAAGATGATCTTAAGAACTAACAAATTGTTAATCACTGTTTCAAAAGAGACACAATAAACAATGCACCTCTAAAATAAAAGTTTCCCTTTACTCCACCCCACATTCCCTGAAAACTGACATTACCCACGATTAGTTGACTCCCTGAGATGTCAGAGTTCATCCTCGAGGAGACTTAGTCTTTTAATTGAAAATCCTTTTACATGTGCTTTCTTTAAGAAAAAAAACAGAAATTTAATTGGTTACTGAAATTTCATTTTTAAAATTCTGTGATCCACAGACTTGAATATGTCTTGGAGGAAATATGAAATGGTGGAAGAATCACAGACTTTGAAATCTAAAAAATCAGGTTCTAACACTTTCTAGCTGTGTGATTTCAGGTTTGTAATAATAATGCCTACATACCACCTATTATTCTAACCACTTTCATATGTTAACTTATTTAACCCTCAGAATAACTCTCTATGTAGGTATTATTATTGATTCACTTTAAAGATGAGAAAACTGATGTTTGGTAAGATAAAATAGCTTGATCAAAGCTTCACAATTAATAAGTGACAGAACTAGAATTTGAATGTCGACACCCTACCTCCAAAGACAACATTCCTATCTCATCACATTGACTTCTGACGTGCTTTTCTGATTTTTTTCTGTGTTGTTCTTTTTTCAACTGTACAATAGGATGAATTTGTAGGACTATTTGAAATACTAAATAAGATAATATATGTAAAGTACAGTTCCTTGCACATAGGTACATGACAAATAGATTTTTATATGATAATTATTAACACAGATTATGTTATAGGGTCTCAAATTAGCCCCTGCATGACTTATAGAATTGTATTTTCTCTTCATTAAATAACTACGGTATATCCTTTAAAAGAAAGGAGCTTATCTTTTTATTTGTTTGTAGCTGTGTCTGCCACAGAGAAGATGTTTAATAAATGATAGTGAAAAAGAAAAAAAAGGAAGAGAGAAAGGAAGTAAAATAGGAAAGAAAGAGAGAAAGAGAGGGTAAGACAATAGGAAGGCAACCAAAAAAAAAAAAGTTAAAATAAAGAATATCCTTTCTTTTTTTTTTTATTTTGTTTTTAGATGGAGTTTTGCTCTTGTCACCTAGGCTGGAGTGCAATGGTGTGCTCTTGGCTCACTGCAACTCCTGGGTTCAAGCGATTCTTCTGCCTCAGCCTCCCTAGTAGCTTCGATTACAGGAACACACCACCACACTCAGATAATTTTTGTATTTTTAGTAGAGACAGGGTTTCACCTGTCTGGTCAAACTGGTCTCAAACTCCTTACCTCAGGTGATCCACCTGCCTCAGCCTCCCAAAGTTCTGGGATTACAGGTGTTAGCCACCAGAATATCCTTTCTTAATGAAATATGTTTTATCTTTGTGAAGAACATTCCAGTGCACATCAACTATTGCAAATTGTACTCTACAACGTTTTCATAACATTTCATTGTCTTAATTTCAAGCAGTTGTTCCAGTAAAGTATAAGACGATATTTACTCCATTCTACCTCAAGACTATTAATTTGTATGAAAAGCAGGTAATAGTTTTAGACTAAAGGGAGTTCTCAATCTTTCCAAAAAATCAGTGTTTGTTTTACCATTTAAATACAAGGCTTATTAGTGAGTTCTCAATTTAATTACACTCAATGTGTAACATTTTCAAAAGTAAGTTCGAGGAAGGGCCACAATATGGATCCTAGCCATGTCAGCTGACAAATGACCAGTGTATGTCTAGCAGCTGTGGATGCTGAATAATGCAACTAATGTAGCTTTCAGTAAGTCAAATATTTTGTTTATGACCTCAATAATGGATCAATGAGTATCAGCTAATTTCTGACCACCACGTGCAAAAGGGCATCCTCTTACTTTCTGTCAAGCCAGTAATATTTGAAGAGGGACATATTACTCTGAATCAATACATCTAAAATGACAGGTATAAAATCTTTATCTTTAAAAGTGGAAAATCTAGAGGGGAAAAAATGGCAGATAGGAAGGAGGCAGGACTAACTTGCAGCTCCAACTCAGAGGAACAGAGCAGCATTTGGAAACCCATGTCATGAACTTTTCTCCAAGAACTACCACAGGTACAACCAGGAAAACTGAGAGAATCCACAGACCATTTGAAGGAGGTGGAATGCCACTGCAGAATCCATGGGACAGCTGAGGAACTGTGAGTCTGCTTTCTTAGCTGGGAGGCTTGTAGCCTGTGACGAGTACGCAGCCCTGCTCACTGGCTGCCTGGAAATAAATTTGGTGCTGTTGGGGGTGTGAGGGCCACAGTGGCAGTGAGACTGGTCTTTTGTGCTGCAGGTGGCATGGGAGCTGGTTGAGGCCGGTGGCTGCTAGCTTTTCCCCACTTCCCTGGTGACCTGTGTGACACAGCAGAGACAGCCATAATCCCCCTGAGAACATAATTCCATTGACCTGGGAACCACACCCCCAGCCCCAAAGCAAAGCAAGCCCTGCTCAAGGAGAGTCTGAGTTCAGACATGCCTAACCCTGTCCCCACCTGATGTCTTTCTCAACCTGCCCTGGCAGCCAAAGACAAAGGACATAATTTCTTGGGAGCTCTATAGCCCTGCCCACTGCCTGAGAAACTTGAATACTTATCCAAAGGCTACCCTAGGAAAAGCTTGTGTCCTCCCTATATAATTACAGCTGATATGCTCTTGAAAGCACCACCTTCTGGGTGGAGGTCAAGCACCACAAAACCAGAGCACTTAAAAAAGACACAACCAAGCACTCATACAGAGTACACTTCACTCCCCTGCTAACTCCACCAGAGTAGGTGCTGGTATTCACAGCTGAGAGACCTGAAGACAGATCATATCACAGGACTCTTTTGCAGACACTACCCAGTACCAGCCAGAAGCCTGGTAGCTCCTTTGGGTGGCTAGATCCAGAGGAGAAATAACAATCACTGCAATTCAGCTCTCAGGAAGCCCCATCCCTAGGAGAAAGGGGAGAGCACCACATCAAGGCAGCACACTCATGGGACAAAAGAATCAGAACAGAATCTCTTGAGTCCCAGATCTTCCTTCTGACAAAGTCTACTCATAAGAAGAAACCACAAAAAAAAATTCTGGTAATATGACAAAACAAGGTTCTCTAATGCCCCCAAAAGATCACACTAGCTCACCAGCAATGGATCCAAACAAAGATGAAGTTTCTGAATTGCCAAAATATAAAAAATTAAGAAGGGCAATTACCAAGCCAATCAAGGAGGTACCAGAGAAAGATGAAGTCCAAATAAAAAAAAAATTTAAAAAAAGATACAGGATAGGAATGGAAAAATCTCCAGTGAAATACATAGAATAAATAAAAAACAATCACAACTTCTGAAAATCAAGGACACACTTAGAGAAATACAAAATGCACTGAAAAGTCTCAGCAGTAGAATTAAATAAGTAGAAGAAAGAACTTCAGAGCTCAAAGACAAGGCTTTCAAATTAACGCAATCCAACAACAACAAAGAAAAAATATTTTTTTTAAATGAACAAAGCCTCCAAGAAGTTTGAGATTATGTTAAACAACCAAACCTAAGAATAATTGATGCTCCCAAGGAAGAAGACAAATCTAAAAGTTTGGAAAACATATTTGAGGGAATACCTGAGGAAAACTTCCCTGGTCATGCTAGAGATCTAGACATTCAAATACAAGAAGCTCAAAGAACACCTAGGAAATCAATTGCAAAAAGAGCATCACATAGGCACATAGTCATCAGGTTATCTAAAGTCAAGACAAAGGAAAGAGTCTTAAGAGCTACAAGACAAAAGCATCAGGTAACGTATAAAGGAAACCCTATCAGATTAACAGCAGTTTTCTTGGCAGAAACTCCATAATCTAGAAGAAATTAGGGTCATATCTTTAGCCTCCATAAACAAAACAATTATCAGCCAAGAATTTTGTATCCAGAGAAACTAAGCTTCATAAATGAAGGAAAGATACAGTCTTTTTCAGACAAACAAATGCTGAGAGAATTCACCACTACCAAGCCAGCACTATAAGAATTACTGAAAGGAGCTCTAAATCTTGAAACAAATCCTTGAAATACACCAAAATAGGATCTCCTTAAGGCATGAATCTCACAGGACCTATAAAGCAATAACACAATGAAAAAAAGTACTCAGGCAACAAACAGTATGATGAATAGAATAGTACCTCACATCTCCATACTAACACTGAATGTAAATGGCCTAAATGCTCCACTTAAAAGATACAAAATGGCAGAATAATAAGAACTCACCAACCAAGTACCTGCTGTCTTCAAGAAACTCACCTGACACATAACCACTCACATAAACTTAAGGTAAAGGGGTGGAAAAAGATATTCCATGCAAATGAACACCAAAAGGGAACAGAAGTAGCTATTCTTATATCAGACAAAACACACTTTAAAGCAACAGCAGTTAAAAAAAAAAAAGGAGAGACATTATATAATGATAAAAGGACTAGTCCAACAGGAAAATATTACAATTCTAAATATATATGCACCTAACATTGGCACCCCCAAATTTATAAAACATTTACTACTAGACCTAAAACATAAGATAGACAGAAACACAATAATAGTGGGGACTTCATTATTCCACTGGCAGCACAAGACAGGCTATCAAGAGAGAAAGTCAATAAAGAAAGGGTAGACTTAAATTATACCCTGGAACAAACAGACTTAACAGATATTTACAGAACATTCTACCCAACAACTGCAGAACAAGTCTCAACAAATTTAAGAAAATCTAAATTATAGCAAGAACTCTGTCAGACCACAGTGGAAAAAAATTGAAAATAAACACCAAAAGGAACCCTCAAAATCATGCAAATACATAAAAATTAAATAATATGCTCCTAAACAATCATTGGGTCAAAAATGAAATCAAGATGGAAATTTAAAAATTATTTGAACTAAACAATAAGAGTATCAAAACCTATCAAAACCTCTTGGATATAACAAAAGCAGTGCTAAGGGGAAACTTCATAGCGTTAAATGCCTACATCAAAAAGTGTGAAAGAGCTCAAATAGACAATCTAAGGTCACACCTCAAGGAACTAGAGAAATAAGAACAAATCAAACCCCACACCCAGAAGAAGAAAATAAATAACCAAGATCAGAGCAAAACTAAATGAAATTGAAACAAAAAACTGCAAATGATAAATGAAACAAAAAGCTGGTTCTTCGAAAAGATAAATAAAATTGATAGACCATTAGCAAGATTAACCAAGAAAAGAAGAGAGAAGATCCAAATAAGCTCAATTAGAGACAAAACAGGAGATATTGCAATGGATACCACAGAAATATAAAAGATCACTCAAGGCTATTATGAACACGTTTACATGCATAAACTAGAAAACCTAGAGGACATGGATACATTCCTGGAAGTATACAAATTCCTCCCATATTAAACCAGGAAGAAATAGAAACTCTGAACAGGCCAATAACAAGCAGCAAGGTTGAAATGGTAATTTAAAAGTTGCCAACAACAAAAAATAGTCCAGGACCAGATGGACTCACAGTTGAATTATATCAGACATTCAAGGAATTGGTACAAATCCTATTGGTACTATTCCAAAAGATAAAGAAGGAGGGAATCCTCTCTAAACCATTCTATGAAGCCAGTATCAGTAATAGCAAAACCAGGAAAGGACATAACCAAAAAAGAAAACTACAGACCAATATCTCTGATGAACATAAATGCAAAAATCCTCAACAAAATACTAGCTAACACAATCCAACAGCTTATCAAAAAGATCATACACCATGATCAAGTGGATTTCATACCAGAGATGCAGGGATGGTTTAACATCCACAAGTCAATAAATGTGATACACCACATAAACAGAACTAAAAACAAAAATCAGATGATCATCTTAACAGATACAGAAAAAGCATTTGACCAAATCCAGCATCTCTTTATGATTAAAATTCTCAGCAAAATCAGCATAAAAGGGACACACCTTAAGGTAATAAAAGCCATCTATGACAAACCCACAGCGAATAATATACTGACTGGGGAAAAGTTGAGAGCATCCCTGCTGAGAACTGGACCAAGACAATGATGCCCACTTTCACCACTTCTATTCAACATAGTACTAGAAGCCCTAGCCAGAGCAATGAGACAAGAGAAAGAAATAAAGTGCATCCAAATTGGTAATGAGGAAGTCAAACTCTGTGTTTACTGATGATGTGATTATATACCTAGAAAACCCTAAAGACTCCTCTAGAAAGCTCCTAGAACTGGTAAATAAATTAAGCAAAGTTTCAGAAAACAAAATTAATGTAACAAATCAGTGGCTCTGCTATACACCAACAGTGACCAAGCTGAAAATCAAGTCAAGAACTCAACCCCTTTTACAATGCCTGCAAAGAAAATAAAATACTTAGGAATATACTTAAGCAAGGAGGTGAAACACCTCTACAGGGAAAACTACAAAACATTGCTGAAAGAAATCATATATGACACAAACAAATGGAAACACATCCCATGCTTAAGGATGGGTAGAATCAATATTGTCAAAATGACCATACTGCCAAAAGCAATCTACGAATTCAATGCAATTCCTATCAAAATACCACCATCATTCTTCACAAAACTAAAAAAAAAAAACCTTAAAATTCCTATGGAACCAAAATAGTCTGCATAGCCAAAGCAAGACTAAGCAAAGCAAAACAAAGAGGAACATTATATAATGAAAAAGAACAAATCTGGAGGCATCATATTACCTGACTTCAAACTACACTATAAGGCCATAGTCACCAAAACAGCATGGTATTGGTATAAAAACAGGCATATAGACCAATGGAACACAATAGGGAAGGCAGAAATAAACTCAAATACTCACAGTCACCTGATCTTCAACAAAGCAAACAAAAACATAAAGTGGGAAAAGGACACCCTATTCAACAAATGGTGCTGGGATAACTGGCACGCCACATGTGGAAGCATGAAACTGGATCCTTGTCTCATCTCTCACCTTACACAAAAATCAACTCAAGATGGATCAAAGACTGAAATATAAGATCTGAAACCACAAAAATTCTAGAAGATAACATTGGAAAAACCCTTCTAGACATTGACTTAGGCAAAGACTTCATAACCAAGAACACAAAAGCTGATACAACAAAAACAAAGATAAATAGATGGGACTTAATTAAACTAAAAAGCTTTTGCATAGCAATATAAATAATCAGCAGAATTAACAGACAACCCATAGAATAGGAGAAAATATTCACAGTCAATACATCCAACAAACGACTAATATCCACAATCCACAAGAAACTCAAATCAGCAAGAACAAAACAAACAATCCTATCAAAAAGTGGGCAAAGGACATGAATAGATAATTCTCAAAAGAAAATATGCAAATGGCCAACAAACACATGAAAAAATGCTCAACATCACTAATTATCAAGGAAATGCAAATCAAAACTGCAATGTGATACCACCTCACTCCTGCAAGAATGGTCATAATCAAAACACCAAAAAATAATAGATGTTAGCATAGATGTGGTGGAAAGGAACACTTTTACACTGTTGGTGGGAATGTAATACAACTACTATGGAAAACAGTTTGGAGATTCCTTAAAGAACTAAAAGTAGATCAACCATTTGATTTAGCAATCCCACTCCTGGATATCTACCCAGAGAAAAAGAAGTCATTATATGAAAAACACACCTGCACACACACGTGTATAGCAGCACAATTTGCAATTGCAAAAATATGGACCAGCCCAAATGCCCATCAATCAACAAGTGGATAAAGAAAATGTGGTATATATATATATATTTATATATGTATGTATGTGTGTGTGTGTGTGTGTATATATATATATATGTATATTCAGGTTGCTGCAAATGTCATTATTTCATTCCTTTTTATGGCCAAGTAGTATTCCATTATATATATATATAATATATATGTATATCATATGTATATATGTGGATGGAATTGGAAACCATTATTCTAAGTGAAGTAACTCAGGAATAGAAAAACTAAACATCTTATGTTCTCACTCATAAATGGAAGCTGAGCTATGAGGATGCAAAGGCATAAAAGTGATACAATGGACATTGGGGACTCAGGAGAAAGGGTGTGAGAGGGATGAAGAATAAAAGGCTACACACTGGGTACAGTGTACACTGCTTAGGGGATGGGTGCACCAAAATCTCAGGAATCATCACTGAAGAACTTATTCATGTAACCAAGCTCCACTGGTTCCCCAAAAAACCTATTGAAATATTTTTAAGTGGAAAATCTAGAAAAAAATATTCTATATATCAGCAGAAGACAGGTTGTCTGCCCTTAACTTCTGTTCCTTTTTATCTTTTTGTTTAAACATCTAAATAACTATAAGATGTATATACTTGAAGATATTTTAAAACAAATGAGGTACTATATATGTTAATTAGATTAATTTAGCCATTCCACTATATATCAATGTATATCAACACATCATGTGGTACACCATAAATATATTTCATTTTTATTTGCCAACTTTTTAAAAGTGAAAGATCTGCTTAAAAAACATTAGTACATTTAAAATTTTTAACAAACCAGTGAGCATGGCAATAGCCACTTTCAGATAAAAAGAGTAAAGCTTTGGAAGCTAAAGCATCACACAGCAGGTGAGTGACAGCAAAAGACAACACTGATGTCGGTGCCACCTGCAGCAGATGTCAGGTCCTGACCCTGCCAAAACACACTGAAATGTGTAAACATCTCTGATTTAGCACTAAAGTTGGTTAGAATAATTGTTGATGTCTCAAAAAGCTGAGAAAATGTAACTTAACATTCAGTAAGCATTTTATTAACTCAAGACATTTATTGAGCAAAGAATCACTGAATAAGGCCCAGCCATTCAAGAATAAAATAAGACAAGTTCCCTATTCTCACAATCTAGTGTGAGACAGATATTATAAAGACAAAAGTGACCATCTCAGATGCTAATCTGCCATGTTGACTTCTGGTTAGCCCCAATACCATGAATGCCTCCTAATTCCTACTTCATTTACTGTTCTTAGTGTAAGAACATGTGAACCTTGATGTTACCACACAAATTATAGGTTATAATGAATATAGCATTCTCGCCTGTTCTGCAGGGCTCCCTTTAATTGTCTTGCTGGAACATGTACACTTTTGCACTGTGATATATAAGCCCTGGGACTAAGGAGTAACAGTACCAGAGATCTACCTGTCTCGCTGAAGCCAAAGACCATGCTTCTGTCTGTAAGATCTTCCAGTGAAACACTCCTACTGACAAACTGGATTTGTCTGCCTCTTTCTTTGTTTATCTGTTCCTTTGGCACTTGGGGGCAACTTTGCATAAACAGCCCTTTCATGGAACAGGTACATAAACATATAAATGAAAAAAGTGTTAACAAAGACCAGAATGTTAGGATATTTAGGAAGAGCTTTACAGAACAGTTACATTTAAGCTGGATCAAGAAAGATAAGAAGGGGTTGCTTCCAAGATGGACAAATAGGAACAGCTCTGGTCTGCAGCTCCCAGCAATATCGACGAAGAAAAGGGGTGGTTTCTGCATTTCCAACTGAGGTACATGGTTCATCTCATTGGGACTGGTTGGATAGTGGGTGCAGCCCATGGAGGGTGAGCTGAAGCAGGGCAGGGTGTTGCCCCAAACAGGAAGTGCAAGGGGTAAGGGGATTTCCCTTTCCTAGACAAGGGAAGCCATGACAGACCATACCTAGAGAAACGGTACACTCCAAGCCAAATACTGCACTTTTCCCACAGTCCTAGCAACCAGCAGACCAGGAGATACCCTCCCATGCCTGACTCAGTGGGTCCCCTGCCCACAGAGACTTGCTAACTGCTAGCACAGCAGTCTGAGATTGACCTGCAATGCTGCAGCTTGACGCGGGGAGGGGCATCTGCCATTGCTGAGGCTTGAGTAGTTCACAGTGTAAACAAAGAGGCCAGGAAGCACGAACTGGGTGGAGCCCACCACAACTCAGCAAGGCCTACTGCCTCTATAGATTCCACTTCTAAGGGCAGGGCATATCTGAACAAAAGGCAGCAGACAGCTTCTGCAGATTTTAACATCCCTGTCTGACAGCTCTGAAGAGACCAGTGGTTCTCTCAGCATGGGGTTCGAGATCTGAGAACAGACAGACCGCTTCCTCAAGTGAGTCCCTGACCCCTGTGTAGCCTGATTGGGAAACACCTCCCAGTAGGGGCCGACAGACACCTCAAACAGATGGGTGTTCCTCTGGGACGAAGCATCCAGAGGAAGGACCAGGCAGCAATATTTGCTGTTCTGCAGCCTCTGCTGGTGATACCCAGTCAAACAGTGTCTGGAGTGGACCTATAGCAAACTCCAACAGACCTGCAGCTGAGGGGTCTGACTGTTAGAAGGAAAACTAACAAACAGAAAGGAATAGCATCAACATCAACAAAGAAGACATCCACACTGAAACCCCATCTGTAGGACACCAACATCAAAGACCAAAGGTAGATATAACCACAAAGATGGGGAGAAACAAGAGCAGAAAAGCTGAAATTCCAAAAAACAGAGCACCTCTTTTCCTCCAAAAGATCACAGCTTCTCACCAGCAAGGGATGAAAACTGGACAGAGAATGAGTTTGAAGGGTTGACAGAAGTAGGCTTCAGAAGGTCGGTAATAACAAACTTCTCCAAGGTAAAGGAGCATGTTCTAACCCATCACAAGGAAGCTAAAAACCTTGAAAAAAGGTTAGATGATTGGCTAACTAAAATAAACAGTGTAGAGAAGATCTTAAATGACCTGATGGAGCTGAAAACCACAGCACAAGAACTTCGTGATGCATGCACAAGCTTCAATAGCCAATTCAATCAAGTGGAAGAAAGGATATCAGTAATTGAAGATCAAATTAATGAAATAAAGTGAGAAGACAAGGTTAGAGAAAAAAGAATAAAAAGAAACGAACAAAGCCTCCAAGAAATATGGGACTATGTGAAAAGACCGAACATATGTTTGATTGGTGTACTGGAAAGTGATGGGGAGAATTCAACCAAGTTACAAAACACTCTTCAGGATATTATTCAGGACAACTTCCCTAATGTAGCAGGGCAGGCCAACATTCAAATTCAGGAAATAAGGAGAACACCACAAAGATACTTCCCAAGAAGAACAACCACAAGACATATAATGGTCAGATTTGCCAAGGTTGAAATAAAGGAAAAAATGTTAAGGGCATCCAAAGAGAAACGTTGGATTACCAACAAAGGGAAGCCCATTAGACTAACAGAAGATCTCTCAGCAGAAACCCTACAAGCCAGAAAAGAGCAGGGGCCAATATTCAACATTCTTAAAGAAAAGAATTTTCAACCCAGAATTTCATATCCAGCCAAACTAAGCTTCATAAGAGAAGGAGAAATAAAATCCTTTACAGACAAGTGAATGCTGAGAGATTTTGTCACCACCAGCCCTGCCTTACAAGAGCTACTGAAAGAAGCACTAAACATGGAAAGGAACAACCAATACCAGCCACTGCAAAAACATGCCAAATGGTAAAGACCATCAATGCTATGAAGAAACTGCATCAATTAATGGGCAAAATAATCACCTAACATCATAAAGACAAGATCAAGTTCAAACATAACAATATTAACCTTAAATATAAATGGGCCACATGCCCCATTTCAAAGATAAAGATTGGCAAATTGGATAAAGAGTCAAGCACCATTGGTATGCTTTATTCAGGAGACACATCTCATGTGCAAAGACGCACATAGGCTCAAAATAAAGGGATGGAGGAAGATCTACAAAGCAAATGGAAAGCAAAAAAAAGGAGGAGTTGCAGTCCTAGACTCTGATAAAACAGACTTTAAACCAACAAAGATCAAAAGAGACAAAGAAGGCCACTACATAATGGTAAAAGGATCAATTCACCAAGAAGAGCTAACATCTTAAATATATATGCACCGAATACAGGAGCACCCAGATTCATAAAGCAAGTCCTTAGAGACCTACAAAGAGTCTTAGACTCCCAAACAATAATAACGGGTGACTTTAACACACCACTGTCAATAACAGACAGATCAATGAAAAAGGAGGTTAACAAGGATATCCAGGGCTTGAACACAGCTCTGGACCAAGGGACCAAGCAGACCTAATAGACATCTACAGAACTCTCCACCCCAAATCAACAGAATATACATTGTTCTCAGCACCACATTGCACTTATTCTAAAATTGACCACATAATTAGTAGTAAAACACTCCTCAGCAAATGTAAAAGAACAGAAATCACAACAAACTGTCTCTCAGACCACAGTGCAATCAAATCAGAACTCAGGATTAAGAAACTCACTCAAAACCACACAACTACATGGAAACTGAACAACTTGTTCCTGAATGACTAGTGGGTAAATAACAAAATGGAGGCAGAAATAAAGATTGTCCTTGAAACCAATGAGAACAAAGACACAACGTACCAGAATCTTTGGGACACATTTAAAGCAGTGTGTAGAGGGAAATTTATAGCACTAAATGTCCACAAGAGAAAGCAGGAAAGAACTAAAATCAACACCCTAACATCACAATTAAAAGAACTAGAGAAGCAGGAGCAAACACATTCAAAAGCTAGCAGAAGGCAAGAAACAACTAAGATCAGAGAAGAACTGAAGGAGATAGAGACACAAAAAAACCTTCAAAAACTCAATGAATCCAGGAGCTGGTTTTTTGAAAAGATCAACAAAATTGATAGACCACTAGCAGGACCAATAAAGAAGAAAAGAGAAAAGAATCAAATAGACGCAATAAAAAATGATAAAGGGGATATCACCACAATCCCACAGAAATACAAACTACCATCAGAGAATACTATAAACATCTCTACACAACTAAACTAGAAAATCTAGAAGAAATGGATAAATTCCTGGACACATACACTCTCCCAAGACTAAACCAGGAAGAAGCTGAATCTCTGAATACACCAATAACAGGTTCCAAAATTGAGGCAACAATTAATAGCCTACCAACCAAAAAAAAGTCCAGGACAAGACAGATTCACAGCCCAATTCTACCAGAGGCACAAAGAGGAGCTGGTACCATTGCTTCTGAAACTATTTTAATCAATAGAAAAAGAGGGAATTCTCCCAAACTCATTTTATGAGGCTAGCATCATCCTGATACCAAAGCCTGGCAGAGGCACAACAACAAAAAAAGAGAATTTTAGGCCAATATCCCTGATGAACATTGATGTGAAAATCCTCTATAAAATACTGGCAAACTAAATCCAGCAGCACATCAAAAAGCTTATCCAACATGATCAAGTGGGCTTCATCCCTGTGATGCAAGACTGCTTCAACATATGCAAATCAATAAAAGTAATCCATCGCATAAACAGAACCAACGACAAAAATCACATGATTATCTCAATAGATGCAGAAAAGGCCTTTGACAAAATTTAACAGCCTTTCATGCAAAAAACTCTCAATAAACTAGGTATTGATGGAACGTATCTCAAAATAATAAGAGCTATTTATGATAAACCCACAGTCAATATCATACTGAATGGCCAAAAGCTGGAAGCATTCCCTTTGAAAACCGGCACAAGACAAGGACGCTCTCTCTCACCACTCTTATTCCACATAGTATTGGAAGTTCTGGCCAGGGCAATCAGGCAGGAGAAAGAAATAAAGGATTATTCAGTTAGGAAAAGAGGAAGTCAAATTGTCTCTGTTTGCAGATGACATGATTGTATATTTAGAAAACCCCATTGTCTCAGCCCAAAGTCTTCTTAAGCTGAGAAGCAACTTTAGCAAAGTCTCAGGATACAAAATGTGCAAAAATCACAAGCATTCCTATACATCAATAACAGACAAACAGAGAGCCAAATCATGAGTGAACTCCCATTCACAATTACTACAAAGAGAATAAAGTACCTAGGAATACAACTTACAAAGGATGTGAAAGACCTCTTCAAGGAGAACTACCAACTCACTTCTCAATGAAATAAAAGAGGACATAAAAAAATGGAAGAACATTCTATGTGCATGGATAGGAAGAATCAATATTGTGAAAATGGTCATACTGCCCAAGGTAATTTATAGATTCAATGCTATCCCCATCAAGCTACCAATGACTTTCTTCAGAGAATTAAAAAAAAACTACTTTTAATTTCATATGGAACCAAAAAAGAGCCCACATAGCTAAGACAATCCTAAACAAAAACAGCAAAGCTGGAGGCATCACGCTACCTGACTTCAAACTATACTACAAGGCTACAGTAACCAAACAGCATGGTACTGGTACCAAAACAGATATATAGACCAATGGAACAGAACGGAGGCCTCAGAAATAACACCACACATCTACATCCATCTGGTCTTTGACAAACCTGACAAAAACAAGCAATGGGGAAAGGATTCTCTATTTAATAAATAGTGCTGGGAAAACTGGGTAGCCATGTGTAGAAAGCTGAAACTGGATCCTTTCCTTACACCTAGACAAAAATTAACTCCAGATGGATTAAAGACTTAAATGTAAGACCTAAAACCATAAAATCCCTAGAACAAAACCTAGGCAATACCATTCAGGACATAGGCATGAGCAAGGACTTCATGTCTAAAACACCAAAAGCAATGGCAACAAAAGCCAAAATTGACAAATGGGATCTAATTAAACCAAAGAGCTTCTGCACAGCAAAAGAAACTATCATCAGAGTGAACAGGCAACCTACACAATGGGAGAAAATCTTTGCAATCTACCCATCTGACAAAGGGCTAATATCTAGAATCTACAAAGATCTTAAACAAATTTACAAGAAAAAAACAAACAATTCTATCAAAAAGTCGGTGAATTATATGAACAGACACTTCTCAAAAGAAGACATTTATGCAGCCAACAGACATATGAAAAAATGCTCATCACCACTGGTCATTAGAGAAACGCAAATCAAAACCACAATGAGATTCCACCTCACACCAGTTAGAATGGTGATCATTAAAAAGTCAGGAAACAACAGATGCTGGAGAGGATGTGGAGAAATAGGAATGCTTTTACACTATTGTTGGGAGTGTAAATTAGTTCAACCATTGTGGAAGATAGTGTGGCAATTCCTCAAGGATCTAGAACTGGAAACACCATTTGACCCAGCGATCCCATTACTGGGTATATACCCAAAGGATTATAAATCATGCTGCTATAAAGACACATGCACACGTATGTTTATTGCGGCACTATTCACAATAGCAAAGACTTGGAATAAACCCAAATGTCCATCAACGATAGACTGGATTAAGAAAATGTGGCACATATACACCATGGAATACTATGCAGCCATAAAAAAGGATGAGTTCTTGTCCTTTGCAGGGACGTGGATGAAGCCAGAAATCATCATTCTAAGCAAACTATCACAAGGACAGAAATCCAAACACCACATGTTCACACTCATAGGTGGGAGTTGAACAACAAGAACACATGGACACAGGGTGGGGTACATCACACATTGGGGCCTGTCAGGTGGTGGGGGCTTGGGGAGGGATGGCATTAGGAGAAATACCTAATGTAAATGATGAGTTGATGGGTGCAGCAAACCAACATGGCCCATGTGTACTTAAGTTAACAAACCTGCACATTGTGCACATATACCCTAGAACTTAAAGTATAATAAAAAAATTAAATTTTAAAAAAAGAAAGATGAGAAGGACATAACAAGCAAATAAGAAGTCAGATATAGAGGCACAGAGCATGAAAAGCCTGGCTTTTGGAGAAGAGTCAAGTTGCATATGCCTAGAGTCTAGTGTTTTGTGGGCAGGGTAAGGAAAATGCAACTGGAGATGTATGATATCAGGTTTTGGAAGGAGAGAGTGGAAACCAGCAGAAGTCTTTAAGCAGGATGATGGCATGAGCCTCTTTGTTTTGGGGGAAGATGCCTCTGGTAGATATATGAAAGACAGGCTGCAGTGGGAAGAAGCAGTAGTGAAAAGACCAAAAGTGGTAAGCTGTTGCAATATACCACATAAAAGAAGACAGAGGACTGAAACAAGACATTGATAGTGAAGACAGAGAGCTAGGGGTAAATTCAAAAGAAGTTTCTAATGTAGAAGTGACAGGATTTGTTAAAATAAGTGTTGTAATAGGTGAAGGGGGGAGAAGAACCATAGCCACCAAGCCTCTAACTTGCATATTTTAAGCTTGAACTGTTAACATATGTCTACAGATTTGCAGAGTAGAGGGAAACTGAACAAGCTTGAATCATTTTATGAAAAGAGTAGCTCTGGAGACCCTAACCTTGAATGGATTAGAAGACAAGGGTAGAATCCACGTTATGATACTAAGAAGACAGAAATACAGTTTGAGCTCATGAGAGAGATTAGTATTAGAGATAAATATCTGGCATCATTGGCATATATAGACATGAAATAAGAGAAAGTAAGGTAACTCAAGAAAAGTGCACAGAGGTGAATTCAGAAGAGGACCAAAGATGTAGGCCCTAGAAACACTACTACTGAATGGATTAAAAGATGACTAGCCATCAAAAGAGAATTAAGAGGAACAAGAATTTATTTATTCCAAATTGTCCAACCGCTCTATTCTATTATTATTGATCACCTAATACAGAGCAATCATTGTAGGTACCAGGGAGTAGGGATTATAAAAATTAATATGATAGAGTTTCTGGGCAAGGATTGGGCTCCAATGGGGTTCACAGAAAATTTGAGAGACACTTGCAAAACTGTTGCATAGGAGCTACAATAGAGAAACTTACATGGTAGAAGGAGAGTACAGGATAGCACCCATTTAAAGGACAATCAAGAAAAATTATGAAACCAAGAGAAAAGAGATTATCAAAAAATAGCATCAGCACTGTCAAATGTGATCTCTGCACAGATGTTATTAAAATTTGAATGTTGCTATTTATAGTCTCTATCAAGTTGCTCCTTCCAGTAAAACATGCTGACTCTTAACCCTCAAAATATTTTTAGTGGTCACTTTACACATTCTATCATAACGTATCACAGAGCAATTGAGGCATGTCTGAGAGGCTGTGAAAAGGAAAGTAATCTTGTTTTATAACTTATCACTCAAATTAACACTATTTAGACTGCAAAGTGATCCTTGGACAGTCAGGAGGTTCTAGAAAATCCCTTGAAGTTCCATAGATATTGTATTTTCCCCCCTAGATTTACAAGAGTGGTGGAGGAGGAAAAACAATGGCTAATATAGTTTTAAAAAATGTTGCTGAATGACTTTATGTTTGGTCAGGCACTGAGCAGGCCCTGAATACCCAGCAAGGCAGGTAGTGTGGTTTGACACTACTATGAGATTTGTGCTCAGTCCCAGCTCTGCCCCTTGCATGCTAGATTTTAATGTCTCATTTTATAAAACGAATGATTTGAATAGAATATTCAACATTTTGTGGCTCAGTGAGCCTAACTTGTATGAAGAAAAGATATAGTCTCTAAGAAATAAGCAACTAATAAACAAAAATGTACAACATGGCCAAGAAGTCCTTACGCATAAGATTTTGTCTTCTGTGAGTAATTTGTTTAATAACAATTTCAGGTAATAACAGTTAAAGACCTAAAAATCACTAAAGAACATAACAGAAAATCAAGGTTTACATGGAGAATGAATGAGAACATGCAGATCATTTATAATGAGCACACACATGTATTTTCTGTGTATATTTAAAAACAGTTAATGTGCACTGACTGCTTACCATCCACCAGACACTATGCTAAATATTCCATACACAATATTACTAATCTCCATAATGAACTCAGTGAATTAGGAATTATTATTATTCCCATTTTACAGATTAGAAAGGGGCTTAGAGAGGTTAAATATTTTGTTCAAGGTTACAAAGCTAATCACTGACAGTAGTAGGTTCAAACACAATTTATCTAAATCCACAGCCCATGTTCTTCACCATTCCACAATACTATTTATAAATCATGGTAACTACAAAAAGAGGTGAAAGAAAAGTATTGAATCCAGACAGGTACCAACTGACTGAAAATTATGTAGAGTGAATTAGAGAAAGTCTCATTAAGGAAGTAGATCTGAAGATGTGCTTTAAAGTTAGATTATCAAGAGATATTACCACAATACTGATCTAAATAATCCAAAATTGTTTCACTTTCATGGAGGAAAAAAACTAAGCTAGATATACTCATCTTAAGTCAACAGTTATAATCTAATCACTACAGTAAATTTTACCTCTTATGTCATAGTGAGTACTGAATTTCCACACAATTTATTCTTCAATTATAGAGTTACACAACTTATACAGAGAGGGTAGACTGATGGATATCAAACATTGGACTCTGAATAAAAAGTTTATTCAGGAGACCATTAGACAATTAAATCCAAATATGTGTGCCGCTGATAAGACACCAGGCTGCAATTTAACAAATTCTCTCTGACAGAGACAGCAGGAGAAAAAAAAAAAAGAAAGAAAGAAAAAAGTAAGGTATCTGTATAAGTTAAGATAAATATCACTGAGAAAAGAGAGTCAAGCTGCATGAGAGAATCTCAGAGTCAGCATTGTAGGGAAGTGGAGGAAATTCTGAAAGGAATTTTTTAAAAAACAGAACAAGTTAGAATACTGAAAGCACATTCAACAGCATTGAACGACCTATCAGAACTGAATTCTGTTAAATCTAAGCAGCTGCTGTGGTGTGTCATCATGTTGCTGAGACAGAAGACCCAATTACAACTTTAGCGGCTAAACCATAAAGATACTATGACTGGTGAGAGCTGGTAAAAAAAAAAAAATGCCAAGAGTCGGAAAAACTATTTGATAGAAAGAATTTCTCTTCCTCTGGTATTCAATAACACTCATCAGCATGACTTTTATTCATTCATTCTTTAACACATATTTTTTGAGGCCACTGTTTCGGGTACCAGAAACACAGTAAGTTAAACAAAACAAAAATCTCTGCTCCTGTAGAGCTTAGATTCTGGTCCAATAAACCATTTTTAAGTGAAATATATGTAGTATAAAAGACGGTGCTAAGAACTATGAGGAAAAATAAAGGAAGGAAGTGAAAATGAGGAACATGGGAGACAAGCCCAACAGAAATGCATTTTTTAAAAGGAATGAGAGGAAAGGACTCAATAAGCAGATAACATTTAAGCAGAAACCTGAAGGAGATAGAGAAAAGAGTCATGGAGATATTGGAGGAAGAAGGTACAACAGCCAGTGCAAAGGCCCTGAGGCAAGAGTATTCTTGGCAGCTTTCAGGAAAAGCCAAATGACCAGTATGCCTAGAGTAGAGTGAGAGAACAAAAAATCATAAGAATGAAGTCAAAAGAGTAGTGGAGGTAGAGGGACCAAATCATGTATGATGTTTTAGGCCATTATAAGAACTCTAGTTTAACTTAAATGAAATGGAAAAATTTTGCAAAATTTTTAGCAGAGAAGAAACATAATCTGTTCTACATGTTAAAAGGTAGTAAAGGCAAGCCTAGAAAAGAACCAGTTGGAAGGCTAATGGGTATATTCATGAATGCCTTAAAATTGCTATCAATTCTTAAAGAATAATGGTTAAAACTTAGGCTCTGGAGTCAAACCTGTGTTCAAACCCTAACTTAACTACATACCCAAGCCTAAATTTCTTCCTACATGAAATAAGAATCCAAAAAAAGAATTATTAAACAACCAAACAACTGCTGTGTGTCAGATCCTGTTCTATCATATCTAATATTAGATTTCCTTCAGAAGTGGACTAGGAGGCAAGAATTTGAGTGCAATTTGCTTATTAGGGAAGAACAAGAATCATATCACGGGAGTCAGGAAGCAGCACAAGCAGGGAAAGTCAGCCTATGTAGAGTATGTTACCACACCAACTACTGCAGTGGACAGCTGAAACTTAATCACACAGAGAAACTCTGGGAAACAGACTAGAACACAGAATTGTCCCACCCAAGAAGCAGGGAGATGGAATAATACTTATACTCCAAGTTGAGTCAGCCATGAGATATAGGCAGCTACAGAGAGGTGTTAATTTCCATGTACTCCAGTCTCTCCCTGTCTTTCATCAGCAGAATGGCTTTCTGTGGTTCTTGAAAAAGCCCTCAAGCATAGAGAGTCACACATGGCTGTTGGAAGTCTTCTGGAGCACACTGAAACAGTCTGATCTGAGGGATATGGGTCAGGCACCGACAGCAACTGCTATATATCTAGACAAAAAAAAGACTGACAGTCTATAACACAAAATGCTAAAAGTATTTATTTCTCAATAACAAGAATTGTTTGTGTTCTGTATTTTATTTTCTGGGCACCTTTTTATCTTAAAAATTCTGTAACAAATATTTATTATTTATAAAATAAGATTTAATATATAATATCTAATATTTATAGAAATCTTTAACAGCATTTTGTTTCTTACTGAGCTCTTATAACAACTTAGTGAGGAGAAGGAATTATTATTATTTTAATTTTACAAAGAAAATTGAGTCATTGAGAAATCGAATGGATTGCTCCAAGTTGCACCAGTAGTTATTGGTTAAGACAGCTTTTGTAGATGTCATGATTCCATTACTTTTTACCATCCATAGTCTCACCACCTTGAATATAGATACTATCTAAGTAGAACACTTTATTTTACAGATGAGACAAATAGGGTACAGAGTAATTAACCCCAGATAACATAGCCAGAGAAAAATGAAAGCTTCAGGCCTTCTGAGTCCTGGTTTACATGTAATCTGGTTCACACAAGGTTAAGAACATGGACTCTGTATCCACGCTATCTGGGCTCAAAGGCATCCGGAGCCACTTTGGCAAGGTGACCTTGAGCAGTTTTTCCTTCCTAAAAGGGGAATATAAAATTGTCTACATCAGCGTAATGGTAAGCATTAAAATAACCAATGCTTGAAAATTATGGTCAGGAGTATCATATAATAATTGCTATTATTAAAGGAGAAAAAAATGGATACAGAAAAGAAACTGCCTAGGATTCAGGAGTTCAATGGACCTTGGAAGGAAAGAGTTTTAGCATTTGTAGTGTAGTCCTGTTACACATTAAAGAATCTTGAAATCACTTCCAAAACTTCTGATTAAATTCATCAAGACTAATGCCAATGGGAGGCAGTTATATATCTGGGAGGGAGGAGAAATACCGAATACTGGGCTTGAACTCTGGTTCTGACACAGCTATTTGACCTTCAGCAAATTATTTAAACTCTCTGTGTGAAGATTTTCTCATCTACAAAATGGGAAGAGAAGTACTTAGAACAGTGCCTACACTACATAGGAAGTAATCAATAAATGTTGCTCATTATCATTACTGGATGTTGGAGCTGCTCAATTCAATCCATATTAAATTAAAAGAGAACAACTGTGACCGAATATAACAGGATTTCATCCTGGAGACAAAAGATACAATTTGATCCTAGGTAGGGATATTTATGGTGATGTGTCCAGGTTTTAGTACGGAATGGCATAGCATACTAGAATCTTTTATTGTCAGCAGCATTAAACATATGTGCTCATGTAAATCACTACTGCAATATTGATGGACACATAAGACAAGAATAAGAAGTTAGCAAGTTAATGAAAACAAAGAGGAAATTGTACACTTAAGGGTGTGAAGTAGAAGAGGCATTTTCTCACCCATTATGAGAATCAGCACCTCATTTTTTATATCACAGATGCACTGCATTTCATCTTCTTCAAAGTGCAAGAGCTGCCTTGAGCAAGATAAATAAAATGTAATCATTGTGAAACTGAATATTAATATATTTATTAGTATGAATATTAATAAACACAAATTAAATACAAATCAGGACCAATAGTAGCCCATAAGTCACTTTTGAGTAAAGTAGAAAAAGGAGCCCCTGTCTCAAAAGAATTTACTTTCATCTGTTAGGAAATTGTCATAATATAATGATTTTCTTATAACTAAACACTTCACTACAATCTGCCCCAAAATTGTAATGAATGTACAAATTTAAGATGTGAGTGATGTTAGTGGGATGCCCTAGGATTGTGTAGTGAAAACATGAACAACTGTATACCAGTGGGTTCGCTTAATGTGTGTTTAACGAATGAAGTATTTGTCATAAAAATTCACTTTGCTAAACGCTGAAAATGTGGATATTTAAGAAAATAGGGTCTCATGTGAGCCCTCATGAAGCTCACAACCAAATAAACAAATGAGTACACCATGGTATAATAAGTGATGTGTTACAGGGGAGAGATTCCTAACCTGAGTAGGAGTCTGTATTAACAGATTTGCCCATATTTTAATGGCAGTGATTATAAAAACTAAAACAGCCACCCCCAATTATCTGGAGTAGGTTGATGCTCATTATTGTCACTCTTTGCTTTAGTTGACAGATGCTTTAAACCAAAGAAAACAAAGCCACAGCAGGTTTGATTCCAGAGGCAAACTATTCCTATAGTTAGTGAACCTGCTAGAAAGGCATAGCTAATTTATCCCACTGGAAAGAGAGAAGGGAAAGAAGGTAAGTGAAAGGGAAATAAAAGCAAGAGATTTGAGGGAATATTCTTCAGAGCAGAAAACAGAAAAGCAGAAGTATAAAGAGAACAAGTACAAAGGAAGAGGAATAGTGGGAAAGAAGAGAAATAAGTGACATGATCAAGGCAATACTTATTATTACATGCATGCAGTGTACATCTGCAAAAAATTAAAAGTGAAAGAAAAATAAGGACAAAAAAGAGGAAGCATAAAACGAGAAAGAAAAAGAAAGCTTGGAAATGAAGAGAGGAAACACGGCATTTAGCTAGACCCCAAGACACTTACAAAAGTAGTCTATGAGTCTCTTGCAGTGTTAAAGAACATAGACATTATAAGAGAGGGTACTAGTTGGGATATTGAATTCTCAAATTGCTTTGACCTCAAGTTTATCATGTTGAATTTGCAAATATTAATAACAAATTTGTTGTTGAAATATTAGGCTTGCAGCATAGTAGTTTTGATACCACTAATTTCTATTGTTTCACATCTGTAAAATATAGGTGTTGCAAATTGTACCTAATTGTGATGATCGATGTCATTCAGTCATATGCATACATCCACATTTTGAGCATATGAAATGGATAATTATTCTGTCAACAGACAGATCTGTAAAATGATAGATGATACATTTATTTGATTGATGGGAGTCATAAGTGGTGTTGAGGAAAATAGTGATTTTAGCCTCATGGAAGAGTTATTCAAGTAGAAATATGAGAATTACAATACAAAAAATAGCTCTAATTCTAGCCTAAAATAAGAACAAGAAATATAACCAATTTGCTAATCATACTATCACAAATAAGAAAAAGCCCTCCACTTCTATACCTCTGACTGCAGTGTCCTTTCTCATTCTCCAAACTTATCTAAATTTAAATATTTCAAGGCTAAAACAAAATGCTCCTCTACAAATCCATTCTATTCTCCTCTATGCTGTATCACCAATGTGCTTTTGGTAATTGAACTCAGGTCCAATTTGAGCTCTGATTAGTCTAAGCCAATCATGTTTAAATCATGTCCTATCTTCTTTTCCAGGTCTGAGCAAATCAACCCATGTCATTCCCCTGGTGATATTTTAGAGTTAGGAATAAGCATATGGCCTAAGTTGGCTCAATAAGACTGAAGAAAATGATTTTTGTTCAATAGCTGGCAGAAGGCATCCATCCATTCTCTTCTGTTTGATAAAATAAGGAATTGTATAGTCCTCATTGCTCTGGCAGGTAGCTGACCACAGACCATGAGGAAGAATAGCCCTAGGATGAAACAATATGATGGATGGTAGGGAAGTAAGACAGAGGAACCTGGATTCCTGATGACATTCTTTTTTTCCCCATAGGTTATTCAGGAACAGGTGGTGCTTGGTTACATAAGTTCTTTAGTGGCGATTTGTGAGATTTTAGAGCACCCATCACCTGAGCAGCATACACTGCACCGTATTTGTAGTATTTTATCCTCACCCCCTTTCCATTCTTTTCCCCAGAGTCCCCAGTGTTCACCGTGTTATTCTAATGCCTTTGCATCCTCATAGCTCAGCTCCAACTTATGAGTGAGAACATATGATGTTTGGTTTTTCATTCTGTGTAATTTCACTTACAATAATAGTCTCCAATCTCATCCCAGTCACTGTGAATGCTGCTAACTCATTCCTTTTGATGGCTGAGCAGTATTTCATATACATATATATACATATATATATAGATATATATATATCACAGTTTCTTAATCCACTCATTGATGGATGGGCATTTGGGTGGGTTCTACGTTTTTGCAATTGTAAATTGTGCTGCTGTAAACATGTGTGTGCAAATATATTTTTCGTATGATGATTTATTTTCCTCTGGGTAGATAGCCAGTAGTGAGATTGCTGGATCAAATAGTGGTTCCACTTGTAGTTATTTAAGAAATCTCCAAACTGTTTACCATAGTGGTTGTACTAATTTACATACCCACCAGCAATGTAGAAGTGTTCCCTCTTCACCGCATCCCTGCCAACATCTACCATTTTTTTATTTTTTATTATGGCCACTCTTGCACGAGTAAGGTGGTATCGCATTGGACTTTTGATTTGCATTTCCCTGATCATTAGTGATGTTGATCATTTTGTATGTGTTTGTTGGCCATTTGTATATCTTCTTTTGAGAATTGTCTATTCATGTCCTTAGCCCACTTTTTGATGGAATTGTTTTCTTCTTGCTAGTTTGAGTTCATTGTAGAGTCTAGATATTAGTCCTTTGTCTGATGTATAGATTCTGAAGATTTTTTTCCCACTCTGTGGGTTGTCTATTTACTCTGCTGACTGTTCCTTTTGCTGTACAAAAGCTCTTTAGTTTAATTAAGCCCCAGCTATTTATCTTTGTTTTTATTGTGTTTGTTTTTGGGTTCTTGGTCATGAAATCCTTGCCTAAGCCAACGTCTAGAAGGATTTTTTCGATGTTATATTCTAGAATTTTTAGAGTTTCCGGTCTTAGATTTAAGTCCTTAATCCATGGTGAGTTGATTTTTGTATAAGGTGAAAGATGAGGATCCAGTTTCATTCTCCTACATGTGGCTAGCCAATTATCCCAGCACCATTTGTTGAAAAAGGTGTCCTTTCCACACTTTATGTTTTGGTTTGCTTTGCTGAGGATCAGTTAGCTGTATTTGGGTTTGTTTCTGGGTTCTGTATTCTATTCCATTGGTCTGTGTGCCTATTTTTATACCAGTACCATGCTGTTTGGGTGACTATGGCCTTATAGAATAGTTTCAAATCAGGTAATGTGATGCCTCCAGGTTTGTTATTTTTGCTTAGTCTTGCTTTGGCTATGCAGCCTCTTTTTTGGTTCTATATGACATTTAGAATGTTTTTTTAGTTCTCTGAAGAATGATGGTGGTATTTTGATAGGAATTGCATTGAATTTGTAGATTGCTTTTGGCAGTGTGGTCATTTTTACAATATTGATTCTACCCATTCATGAGCATGGGATGTGTTTCCATTTGTTTGTGTCATCTATGATTTCTTCCAGCAGTGTTTTGTAGTTTTCCTTGTAGAGGCCTTTCACCTCCTTGGTTTGGTATATTCCTAAATATTTCACTTTTCTTCCAGCTATTGTAAAAGTGGTTGAGTTCTTAATTTGATTCTCAGCTTTGTCGTCATTGGTGTATAAAAGAGCTACTGATTTGTGTACATTAATTTTGTTTTCTGAAACTGCTAAATTCTTTTATCAGTTCTAGGAGCTTTCTGGAGGAGTCTTTAGGGTTTTCCAAGTAAACAATCACATCATCAGCAGTGACAGTTTGACTTCCTCTTTACTGATTTGGATGCCCTTTATCTCTTCCTCTTGTCTGATTGCTCTGGCTAGGGCTTCTAGTACTGAGTTGAAGAGAGGTGGTCTAAAAGAGTGCTTGATATAATTTCAATTTTCGTAAATTTGTTGAGGCTCATTTTGTGGCCTATCATATAGTCCATCTTGTAGAAAGTTTCATGCGCTGTTGAATAGCATGTATATACTGTGGTTTTTGGATGTAATGTTCTATATATATCTGTTAAGTCCATTTGTTCCAGCATATAGTTTTAATCCACTGTTTCTTTGTTGACTTTCTCTCTTGATGATCACTCTATTACTGTAAGTGGAGTATTGAAGTCCCCCACTATTACTGTGCTGATGTCTATCTCATTGCTTACATCTATTAGCAATTGTTTTATAATTTTGGTAGCTCCAGTGTTAGGTGCATATATGTTTATGATTGTGATATTTTCCTGTTGGACAAGGCATTTTATCATTATATAATGTCCCTCTTTCTTTTATTATTATACTTTAAGTTCTGGGATACATGTGCAGAACGTGCAGATTTTTTATATAGGTATACACATGCCATGGGGGTTTGCTGCACCCACCAACTAGTCATCTACATTGGGTATTTCTCTTAATGCTATCCCTCCCCTAGCCCCACACCCCCGGACAGCCCCCAGTGTGTGATGCACGTCTCCCTGTGTCCATGTGTTCTCATTGATCAACCCCCACTTATGATTGAGAACATGCAGTGTTTGGTTTTCTCTTCCTGTGTTAATTAGCTGAGAATGATGGTTTCCAGCTTCATCCATGTCCCTGCAAGGGGCATGAACTCATCCTTTTTATGGCTGCATAGTACTCCATGGCATATATGTGCCACATTTTCTTTATCTAGTCTAACATTGATGGGCATTTGGGTTGGTTCCAAGTCTTTGCTATTGTGAATAGTGCCACAATAAGCATACATGTGCATGTGTCTTTATAGTAGAATGATTTCTAATCCTTTGGGTATATACCCAGTAATGGGACTGCTGGGTCAAATGGTATTTCTAGTTCTAGATCCTTGAGGAATTGCCACACTGTCTTCCACAATGGTTGAACTAATTTATACTCCCAACGACAGTGTAAAAGCATTCCTATTTCTCCACATCCTCTCCAGAATCTGTTGTTTCCTGACTTTTTAATGATCATCATTCTAACTGATGTGAGATGGTTTCTCATTGTGATTTTGATTTGCATTTCTCTAATGACCAGTGATGATGAGTTTTTTCATATGTTTGCTGGCTGCTTAAATGTCTTCTTTTGAGGGTGTCTGTTCATATCCTTTGCCCACTTTTTGTTGGGTTTTTTTCTTGTAAATTTGTTTAAGTTCTTTGTAGATTCTGGATATTAGCCCTTTGTCAGATGGATACACTGCAAAAATTTTCTCCCATTCTGTAGGTTGCCTGTTCACTCTGATGATAGTATCTATTGCTGTGTGGAAGCTCTTTAGTTTAATTAAGTTTCATATGTCACTTTTGGGTTTTGTTGCCATTGCTTTTGGTGTTTTAGTCATGAAGTCTTGGCCCATGCCTATGTCATGAATGGTATTGCCTAGGTTTTCTTCTATGGTTTTTATGGTTTTAGGTCTTACAGTTAAGTCTTTAATCCATCTTGAGTTTATTTTTTGTGAAACGTGTAAGGACAGGGTCCAGTTTCAGTTTTCTGCATATGGCTAGCCAGTTTTCCCAACACCACTTATTAAATAGGGAATCCTTTCCCCATTGGTTGCTTTCGTCAGGTGTGTCAAAGATCAGATGGTTGTAGATGTGTGGCATTATTTCTGAGGCTTCTGTTCTGTTCCATTAGTCTATATATCTGTTTTGGTACCAGTACCATGCTGTTTTGGTTACTGTAGCCTGGTAGTATAGTTTGAACTCAGGTAGCATGATGCCTCCAGCTTTGTTCTTTTTGCTTAGAATTGTCTTGGCTATATAGACTATTTTTTGGTTCCATATAAAATTTAAAGTAGTTTTTTTTAATTCTGTGAAGAAAGTCATTGGTAGCTTGATGGGGATAGCATTGAATCTATAAATAACTTTAGGCAGTATGGCCATTTTCACAATATTGATTCTTCCTATCCATCAGCATGGAATGTTATTCCATTTGTTCGTGTCCTCTCTCATTTCCTTGAGCAGTGGTTTGTAGTTCTCCTTGAGGAGGTCCTTCACATCCCTTGTAAGATGTATTCCTAGGTATTTTATTCTCTTTGTGGCAATTGTGAATGGGAGTTCACTCATGATTTGGCTCTCTGTTTGTCTATTGTTGGTGTGTAGAAATGCTTGTGATTTTTGCACATTAATTTTGTATCCTGAAACTTTGCTGAAGTTGCTTATCAACTTAAAGAGATTTTTGGCTGAGATGATGGGATTTTCTAAATATACAATAACGTCATCTGCAAACAGAGACAATTTGACTTCCTCTCTTCCTATCTGAACACACTTTATTTCTTTCTGTTGCCTAATTGCCCTGACCAGAACTTCCAATACTATATTGAATAGGAGTGGTGAGAGAGGGCATCCTTGTCTTGTGCCAGTTTTCAAAGAGAATGCTTCCAGCTTTTGGCCATTCAGTGTGATATTGGCTGTGAGTTTGTCATAAATAGTTATGATTATTTTGAGATAGGTTCCATCAATACCTAGTTTATTGAGAGTTTTTTGCATGAAGGGGTACTGAATTTTATCAAAGGCCTTTTCTGCATCTATTGAGATAATCATGTGGTTTTTGTCTTTGGTTCCGTTTATGTGATTAATAACTTGTATTGATTTGTGTATAATGAACCAGCCTTGCATCCCAGAAATGAAGCCAACTTGATCATGGTGGATAAGCTTTTTGATGTGTTGCTGGATTTGGTTTGCCAGTATTTTGTTGAGGATTTTTGCACTGATGTTCATCAGGGATACTGGCCTGAAATTTTCTTTTTATGTTGTGTCTCTACCAGGCTTTGGTATCAGGATGATGCTGGCCTCATCAAATGAGTTAGGGAGGAGTCCCTCTTTTTCTATTGGTGGAATAGTTTCAGAAGGAATGACACCAGCTCCTCTTTATACCTCTGGTATAATTCGGCTGTGAATCTGTCTGGTCCTCAGCTTTTTTTGGTTGGTAGGCTATTAATTACTTTCTCAATTTGAGAGCTTGTTATTGGTCTATTCAGGGATTCCACTTCTTCTTGTGGAATTTATCCATTTCTTCTGGATTTTCTAGTTTATTTGCACAGAGGTGTTTACAGTATTCTCTGATGGTCATTTGTATTTCTGTGGCTTCTGTGGTGATATCACACTTATCATTTTTTATTGTGTCTACTAGATTCTTCTCTCTTTTCTTCTTTATTACTCTGGCTAGCAGTCTATCTATTTTGTTGAACAAAAAAACAGCTCCTGGATTCATTGATTTTTGAAGGGTTTTTTAATGTCTCTATCTCTTTCAGTTCTGCTCTGATCCTAGTTATTTCTTGATTTCTGCTATTTTTTGAATTTGTTTTCTCTTGTTCTTTTATTTCTTTTAATTGTGATGTTAGGGTGTCGATTTTAGATCTTTCTCACTTTCTCCTGTGGGCATTTAGTGCTATAAATTTCCCCCTAAACACTGCTTTAGCTGTGTCCCAGAGATTCTGGTACAGTTCACTCTGTTTTTGTTCTCATTGGTTTCAAAGAACTTCTCGATTTCTGCCTTAATTTTGTTATTTACCCAGTAGTCACTCAGGAGTAGGTTGTTCAGTTTTCATGTAGTTGTGTGGTTTTGAGTGAGTTTCTTAATTCTGAGTTCTAATTTGATTGCACTGTGGTCTGAGAGACTGTTTATTATGATTTCCATTCTGTTGATGTGGGGTGGAGAGTTTTTTAGATGTCTATTAGGTCTGCTTGGTCCAGAGATGAGTTCAAGTCCTGAATATCCTTGTTAATTTTCTGTCTCATTGATCTGTCTAATATTGACAATGGGGTGCTAAATTGTCCCACTATTATTGTGTGGGAGTCTAAGTCTCTTTGTAAGTCTCTAAGAACTTGCTTTATGAGTCTGGGTGCTCCTGTATTAGGTGTATATATATTTAGGATAGTTAGCTCTTCTTGTTGCATTGATCCCTTTACCATTATGTAATTCCCTTCGACTAGGATTGTAACCCCTGCTTTTTGTTTGCTTTCCATTTGCCTGGTAAATATCCTTCCATCCCTTTATTTTGAGCCTATGTGTGTCTTTGCACATGAGATGGGTCTCCTGAATACAGTACACTGATGGGTCTTGGCTCTTTATCCTATTTTCCAGTCTATGTCTTTTAATTGGGGCATTTAGCCCATTTACATTTAAGGTTAATATTATTATGTGTGAATTTGATCCTGTCATTATGATGCTAGCTGTCAGTTGGTTGATGCAGTTTTTCATAGTGTCGATGGTATTTACAATTTGGTACGTTTTTGCAGTGGCTGGTACTGGTTGTTCCTTGCCAAATTCAGTGCTTCCTTCAGGAACTCTTTTAAGGCAGGCCCTGTGGTAACAAAATCTCTCAGCATTTGCATGTGTGTAAGAAATTCTATTTCTCCTTCACTTATGAAGCTTAGTTTGGCTACATATGAAATTCTGGGTTGAAAATTCTTTTCTTTAAGAGTGTTGAATATTGGCACCCACTCTCTTCTGGCTTGTAGGGTTTCTGAAGAGAGATCTGATGTTAATCTGATGAGATTCCCTTTGTGGGTAACCCGACCTTTCTCTCTGGCTGCTGCTAACCTTTTTTTCCTTCATTTCAACCTTGATGAATCTGTCGATTATGTGTCTTGGGATTGCTCTTCTTGAGGAGTATCTTTGTGGTGTTCTCTGTATATCCTGAATTTGAACGTTGTCCTATCTTTCTAGGTTGGGGAAGTTCTCGTGGATAATATCCTGAAGCGTGAGCATGTTTTCCAACTTGGTTCCATTCTTCTCGTCATTTTCAAGTACACCAATCAAACGTAGGTTTGGTCTTTTCACATAGTCCCATATTTCTTGAAGGCTTTATTCATTCCTTTTCATTCTTATTTCTCTAATCTTGTCTGCATGCTTTATTTCATTAAGTTGATCTTCAATCTCTGATATCGTCTCTTCCACTTGATCGACTCAGCTATTGATACTTGTATATGCTTCACGAAGTTCTCATGCTGTGTTTTTCAGCTCCATTAGGTAATTTATGTTATTCTCTCAACTGGTTATTCTAGTTAACAATTTGTCTAACCTTTTTTCAAAGTTCTTAGCTTCCTTGCATTGGGTTAGAACATGCTCCTTTAGCTAGGAGGAGTTTGCTATTACCCACATTCTGAAGTCTACTTCTGTTAATTTTTCAAACTCATTCTACATCCAGTTTTGTTCCTTTACTGGCAAGGAGTTGTGATCCTTTGGTGGAGAAGAGTCTTTCTGGTTTTTGGAATTTTCAGCCCTTTTGTGCTGGTTTTTCCCCATCTTCATGGATTTATCTACCTTTGGTCTTTGGTTGGTGACCTTCAGATGGGGTTTTCATGTGCATGTCCTTTTTGTGGATGTTGATGCTATTCCTTTCTGTTTTTCAGTTTTCCTTCTAACAGTCAGGCCCCTTTGCTGCAGGTCTGCTGGAGTTTGCTGGAGGTCTACTCCAGACCATGTTTGCCTAGGTATCACCAGTGAAGTATGCAGAACAGCAAAGATTGCTGCCTGTTCCTTCCTCTGGAAGCTTCATCCGAGAAGGTACCCATCAGATGCCAGCCAGAGTTCTCCTGTATGAGGTGTCTGTAGACTCCTGCTGGAAGGTGTCTCCCAGTCAGGAATCACGGGGGTCAGGGACCCACTTGAAGAGGCAGTCTGTCCCTTAGCAGAGCTCGAGTGTGCTAGGAGATCCACTGCTATCTTCAGAGCTGGCAGGCAAGAATGTTCAAGTCTGCTGAAGTTGAGCCCACACCCGCCCCTTCCCCCAGGTGCTCTGTCCCAAGGAGATGGGAGTTTTACCTATAAGCCTCCTGACTGTGGCTGCTGCCTTTCTTTCAGAGATGTCCTGCCCAGAAAGGAGGAATCTAGAGATGCAGTCTGGCTACAGTGGTTTTGCCAAGCTGTGGTGGGCTCCGCCCAGTTTGAACTTCCTGACAGCTTTGTTTACACTGTGAGGGAAAAACCAACCACCTACTCAAGCTTCAGTAATGGTGGATGCTCCTCCCCCCACCAAGCTCGAGCATCCCAGGTTGACTTCAAACTGCTCTGCTGGCAGCAAGAATTTCAAGCCAGTGGATCTTAGCTTGCTGGGCTCCATGGGGGCAGGATCCACTGAGCTAGACCACTTGGCTTCCTGGCTTCAGCCCCATTTCCAGAAGAGTGAACAGTTCTGTCTTGTTGGCATTCCAGGTGCCATTGGGGTATTAAAAAAATAAAAATAAAAATAAAATAAAAATGAAAAAAACACTCCTGCCACTAGCTCAGTGTCCAAACAGCTGCCCAGTTTTGTGCTTGAAAAGCCAGGGCCCTGGTGGTGTAGGCACCTGAGGGAACCTCCTGTTCTGTGGGTTGTGAAGACCATGGGAAAAGCATAGTATCTGAGCTGGAGTGCACCATTCCTCATGGCACAGTCCCTCACAACTTCCCTTGGCAAGAGGAGAGAGTTCCCTGACCCCTTGCATTTCCCTGCTTCAGCTTGTCCTCTGTGGGCTGCACCCACCGTTTAACCAGTCCCAGTGAGATGAGCCAGGTACCTCAGTTGGAAATGCAGAAATCACACCCCTCCTGCGTTGATCTCGCTGGGAGCTACAGATCAGAGCTGTTCCTATTCAGCCATCTTGCCAGCCAGCCATCCCTCTTTGTTGTTTTTAACTGCTGTTGCTTTGAAGTTTGTTTCATCTGACATAAGAATAGCTACTTCTGCTTGCTTTTTGTGTCCATTTGCCTGAAATGTCTTTTTTCACCCATTTACCTTAAGTTTGTGCAAGTCCTTATGTGTTAGGTGAGTCTCTTGAAGGCAGCATATAGTTGGTTAGTGAATTCTTAACTTTTCTGCAATTCTGTATCTTTTAAGTGGAGCATTTAGGCCATTTACATTCAATGTTAGTCTTGAAATGTGAGGTACCATTCCACTCATCATGCTATTTGTTGCCTGTATACCTTGGTTTTTTGTTTTTTGTTTTTGTTTTTGTTTGAATTGTACTTTTGTTTTCTTGGTCCTGTGAGGTTTAGGCTTTAAAGAGTTTCCATTTTGATGTGTTTCCAGGATTTGTTTCAAGATTTAGAGCTCCTTTTAGCAGTTTTTGCAGTGGTGGCTTGGTAGTGGCAAATTCTCTCAGCATTTGTTTTTCTGAAAAAGGCTGTATCTTTTTCCTCCATATATAAAGCTTAGTTTCACTGGATACACAATTTTTGGCTGATTATTGTTTTATTTGAGGAGGATGAAGATAGGGCCCCAATCCCTTCTAGCTTGTAAAGTTTCTGCTGAGAAATGTGCTGTTAATCTGATACGTTTTCCTTTATAGGTTACCTGGTGCTTTTGTCTCAGTTCTTAAGATTCTTTTCTTCATCTTAACTTTAGATAACCTGATAACAATGTGCCTAGGCAATAATCTTTTTGCAATGAATTTCCCAGGAATTCTCTGTGTTTACTTGTATTTGGATGTCTAGGTCTCTAGCCATGCCAGGAAAGTTTTCCTTGATTATTCCTCTAAATATGTTTTCCAATTTTTAGATTTCTTTTCTTCCTCAGAACTCCGATTATTCTTAGGTTTGGTTGTTTAACATAATCCCAGACTTCTTGGAGGCTTTGTTCATATTTTCTTCTTTTCCCTTTGTCTTTGTTGGGTTGGGTTAATTTGAAGACCTTGTCTTCAAGGTCTAAATATCTTTCTTCTACTTGTTCAATTCTATTGTTGAGATTTTCCAGAGCATTTTGCATTTTTATAGTTATGTCCATTATTTCCTGAAGTTTTTATTTTTTTTTGGTGGGGGGGATTTGTGGGGGTTTTTTTGTTTGTTTGTTTTTTGAGATGATTCTCCTGCCTCAGCCTCTGGAATAGCAGGGATTACAGACACATGCCACCATATCTGGCTAATTTTTGTATTTTTAGTAGAGATGGGGTTTTACCATATTGGTCAGGCTGGTCTCAAATCCCTGACCTCAAGTGATCTGCTCATCTCAGCCTCCCAAGGTTCTGGGATTACAGGCACGAGACACCACACCTAGCATGATTGGTTTTTATTTCTGCTATCTATTTCCTTGAATATTTCTCCCTTCTCTTCTTGTATCTTTTTTTTTTTTTCTTACATTGGGCTTTGCCTTTCTCTTGTGCCTCCCTGATTAGATTAATAACTAAACTCTGGAATTCTTTTTCAGGTAAATCAGGGATTTCTTCTTGTTTTGGGTCCATTTTTGGTGAGCTAGTGTCATTTCTTGGAGGTGTTAAAGAACCTTGTTTTGTCATGTTACTAGAGTTGGTTTTCTGGTTCCTTCTCATTCAGTTAGGCTGTGTCAGAGGGAAGGTCTAGGGCTGAAGGCTGTTGTTCAGACTCTTTTGTCCTACAGGTTGTTCTCTGATGTAGTACTCTCCCCTTTTTCCTATGGATGTGGCTTCCTGAGAGCTGAGCTGTAGTGATTGTTATCTCTCCCGAGTCTAGCCACCCAGCAAGTCTACAAGGTACTGGGGCTTGTCTGCACAGAGTCCTGGGATGTGAACTGTCTGTGGATCTCTCAGCTGTGGATACTAGCACCTTTTCCAGTGGAGGTGGCAGGGGGATGTAATGGACTCTGTGAGAGTTCTTAGCTTTGGTGGTTTAACACACTATATTTTGCTGGTTGGCCTCCTGCGCTTTCCAGAGAGTATCAACTGTGGTAATATGGGGAGGAAGAGGTGGTGGGCAGAGCCATAGAACTCCCAGGAATATATGCCCTTTGTCTTCAGTTAACAGGGTGGGTAGGGAAGAACCACTGGGTGGGAACAGAGCTAGGTGCGTCTGAGCTCAGACCCTCCTTGGGCGGGTCTTGCTGCAGCTGCTGTGGGGGATGGGGGTGAGCTTCCCAGGTCAATGGAGTTATGTTCCTAGGAGGATTATGACTGTCTCTACTGTGCTATGCAGGTTGTCAGGGAAGTGGGGATAAGCCAGCAGTCACAGACCTCACCCAGCTCCTATGCAATCCTAAGGGCTGGTCTCACACCCACCATGCCCCCACCAACAGCACTGAGTCTATTTCCAGGCAGTGGGAAAGCATGGCTGAGAACTTGCCCCACTACCTGCCTCCCAGCTGCAAAAGCAAATATGGCTTTCCTTATTCTCCCACCTACGGAGTCTGTACAACAGATTCGTGCCCTTCCCCAGGTGCTTGCCAGGAGGCTTCTTGATCAGTTCAAATTGTTACAAAGTTCAGCTAGAGATTTCCTTCTCCCCATGGCCTTTTCCCAGTGCCTCTGGCCAACCTCCCAAAGGACCCCATGAGGCCAGGCAAAAATGGCTTGCTAGGGGACCCATTGCTTCCTCTACCACTGTATTTTTGCTTGGCTGTCTACATTGACTCAGCTCCAGGTAAGGTCAATATCTTCTCCCATAATCGAGGCCTTCAGTTTCCCTATCGGGGGGGTGTGTTCAAGGGCAGACAATCCCGCTTTCCCACTTTCACAGTTTGGGCACTCACAGTATTTGGATGTCTCCCAGGTACTGCAGGAGCAATCTTCTTTTTTCGGGGGATCTGTGGGTTCTCTCAGGTTTCCTGATTTATTCCTGCAGTCACTCTGGAGCAAAAATTCATGATGCAAGGCTTCACATGCTGCTCTGTCCATCCAAGTCAGAGCTGCAATCTAGTCCTGCCTCCCATCTGCCATGACCCCCAGTTCTCCTGGGATGACATTCATGATTCATTGAACAAGACAACCCTGAAACCTGGCCTACTGATATCCAGTTAGCAGAGTCAATAAATTTCCTTGCCATTTAAACCATTTTGCATTAGGTTTTCTCTTATGTGAGGCTGAAAGTATCCAACTGAAGTAGATCCCAGGGGTTAGGCATTATTATTCTCATATATTACAGATAGTGAAACACTAGGTATTATTAACTTCAGAGAGGTTAAGTAAATTGCTCAAAGTTGGTGAGGTAAGAAGGAGCAGACCTGAGATTCAAACTCTGATTTTTTTTTAACTCTAAGGTCTGTATTATTTCTACTGTGCTACACTACTGGATTTGTCTTATCTGAGTAACTAGTAAATTTCATAACAGAAGGAAAGGCATTGCTCATATATTTTTGGAATTCCAATCAAAAGTGACAACCTACCATAATGATTTACAGTGTAGGCTCTCAAAATATATTTTGCTAATTTTTTCATTGACATCTAATGCCTTCCTTGATAGAATACCAACAAAGAAAAGTAGAAGAAACTAAAAGTTGAAATTGGACATTGTTAGTATTTCTGCAGCAACCTATTTATCAATTAGTAGACTGTAAGCGCCATAAGGCCAGGGGCCATATTTGTTTTGTTCCTATTGTATCCCCAGTGCCAAACAAAATATTTTGGGTATAGCTAAAACCATAAGCATGTGAAACTTCAATAATAAATTAATGATGTGAATTGTTTTATATTTCATAAAAGTTATTTGTATTCTCTTAAAAAGTACAGAGACTTTCCATTGGCCCAGTCTTTATGAAAAGAGTGATTAGCCTCATATGTAAAAACACAAAGAAAGAAAAACAAACATTATGTCCATTTGCGCACTTGTAATTTATGCAAATCATATGTTCATTTATTCACTCATAAAGTATTTCTCCATCATCCACCGGGTGGAAAACACTGAAGAATACAGAGGTATTTATATCTTTATCCTATTTTATAAAACAGCCCTGCCTGGAACTTGTGGCAGCAGAAAGTAAGAATTGCTCAAGTAATGAAGAGGCCAAGTCTTCTAATGGTCTCTTGACCATTAGAAGTGGCCAAATCTGCAAAAAAATAAAATGAACATGAAAAAAAATGTTAACAATGGAGTACATATCACAGGATAAATAAAAATCCATAAATAAATACATAAATAACTGTTGGAAAATTGGAAGATCACCAGTTATGGGCCAAAGTAGATATCATGTGCCTCCTGATGTGATGCACTGAGAAGGAAACATCATTTTTGTTGTATTTCTGCCGAAATGCATAACATAAATTTAGTCAAGAGGAAAGATCAGACAAACCAAAATGGAAAGAATTCCACAAAATAAATGGCCTATACTCTTCAAAAAATGTCAAGGTCATAAAAAAAAAACTATTCTAGACTAAAGGAGAATAAAACAGACTTCCTAAATAAATGCAATATGTGATCCTGGGTTAGAGCTTATACATAGTTTCTTCTTTTAATATAAAGAATATTAGTAGAATAATTGGCAAAATTCAAATAATGTCTGTGAATTAGACAATAATTTCCTAATTTGATGCTTGTGCTATAAATGGGTAAGAAAATGAGCTTGCTTTTAGGAAATACATATTGAAGAAATCAGGGGTAAAGAAGTATTACATCTGCAATTAAAACCAAACAGTTCAGAAAGAAAATATGTATATAGAGAACGATGAGGTAAATGTGATGAAATGTTCAGATCTAGGGAATAAGGGTAAAGATACACAAGTAGTCTATGTTCTATTTTTGCTACTTTTCTGTAAGTCTGAAACTTTTTCAAATTAAAAAGTTAAAAATAAAATTATATTAGTCTGTTCTCATATTGCTATAAATACCTGAGACTAGGTAATTTATAAAGAAAAGTGGTTTAATTGGCTCACAGTTCTGTAGGCTATACATGAAGAATAGTGGCTTCTACTTTTAGGGAAGCATTAGGAAGCTTCCTATCATGGCAGAAGTCAAAGGGTAAGCAGGTGTCTTACATGGCAGAAACAGGAGAAAGAGATAGTGGGGGCAGGTGCTACACACTTCTAAATAACTAGATCTCATGAGAACTCACTCACTGCCATGAGGACAGTGCCAAGAGGGATGGTGCTAAACCATTCATGAGAAACCCACCCCCATGATCCAATTACCTCCCACCAGGCCTCACCTCCAACATCAGGGATTACAACTCAACATGAGATTTGGGCAGAGACACATATCCAAACTATATCAATAATAAAATAGAAAAAATTAAAAATTCAATATAATAGTCTCTTCCTTTAAACAACGTATCATTTACTAGTTAAGACATGTATAGCAGGGAACGCTCCTATTCAAAACTGTCAGTATTACTGTGCTATCTATACAATAGCCTTAACACTTTAACCTAACATTCAAGTTCTCATGCAATCTGATCACAATCAAGATGTCCAACCATATTTTCCCAAATTCTTCCTGCTCACTGTATTCCAATCAAACTGAATCTTATACATTATATATTTTTCTTTTGCTCATGCAGCCAACTCTGCCTAGAATTTCCTTTGTTCCATTCCCCCAAGTCTGAATTGTGCTCAAAAGCAACTCTGCTTCAACTGGATACAATCCTTCTTTCCTTTAATTTTCTATTAACTTATATTTCTTGTATAGTATTGATCACTTTCTAACTTCCATTTGAAGTATGTATCTGCAGTTGTTTATCTCCCCAACAAGATCTAAGTTTTGTTTGTGGAACCAGTACAGTGCCTTAGACAATAATAGGCATGCAGTATTATTGATAATAATAACAACAGTAGTAATAGTAAGAATAAAAATAGCAGGCATAGTTCCCTTTTATTGACATATAATTTACATACTTATTGGGTACATGCGAGTGTTTGTTACATGTATAGAATGTATAATGATCAAGTCCCAGTAACTGGGGTATTCACACCTTTAATGTTTATCATTTTTATGTGTTAGTATCACTTCAAGTTCTCTCTTCTCCCTGCTTCAAAATATACATAACATGGTTGCTAAATATAGTTACCCTAGTCTGCTATCAAACATTAGAACTTATTTCTCCTATTTATGTTTGTACCCATAACCAACCTCTCTTCATTGCCTCTTTTCCCTAACCTACCAATCCCAGTCTCTAGTATCTATTGTTCCATGATCTATGTCAATAAGATCACATTTTTGGGGCTTCCACATATGAATGAAAACATGCAATATTTGTCTTTCAGTGCCTCCTTATTCCACTTAATGTAATAACCTCCATTTCCATCCATGTTGCTGCAAATGACAGGATTTCATTCTTTTATGGCTGAATAATATTTCATTGTGTATATATATCACATTTTTATTATGCATTCATTCATTGATGGGAACTCAGGTTGACTCCATATCTTTGCTATTGTGAATACTGTTACAATAAACATGTAAATGCAAGTATCCCTTTGATAGTCTAATTTCTTTTCCTTTGTATAGATACCCTGCAGTGCAATTTCTGGGTGGCATGGTAGTTCTATTTTTGTTTTTTAAGAAATGTCCATACTATTTTTCATAGCAGTTGTAATAATTCACATTCCCACTAAACATATAGAAGAGTTCCTTTTCTCCACATCCTTGCCAACATCTGTTATTTTTGATTTTTTAACAATAGCCATTTTGACTGGTATAAGATGGTATCTCACTGTAGTTTTAATATGTATTCTTCTAATGATTCATGATATTGAGCATTTTTTCATATACTTTTTGGCCATTTGCATGTCTTCTTTTGAAAAATATATATTCATGTCTTTTATCCACTTTTAATGGGATTTTTTTTTTTTTTTTTTTACTGTTGAGGTGTTTGAGTTCCTTATTTATTCTTGATATCTCTCCTATTGGATGAGCAACTTGTAAATATCTTCTCCCATTCAAGAGGTCATCTCTTCACTCTGTTAATTGTTTCTTTTTCTGTGCAGAAGGTTTTTAGTTCAAGTAAGTCCTATTTGTGTATTTTTTTCTTTTGTTGCCTGTGCTTTTGAGTTCTTAGACATAAAAACCCAGACTAACATCCTAAAGAGTTTTCCCTATGTTTTCTTCTAATGGTTTTATACTTTGGGGTCTTATGTTTAAGTATGTAATCCATTTAGAGTTGACTTGTATATGGTGAGAGATAGGGGTCCAGTTTTTTTCTTCGGCATATGGTTATCCAGTTTTCCTAGCACCATTTATTGAAGAATGTGCCCTTTCCACAGTGTATGTTCCTCGTGGCTTTGTCAAAGATCAGTTGGCTGTAAATATGTGGATCTGTTTCTGTATATTCTGTTCCATTGATCTATGTGTCTAGTTTTATACAAGTAACATGCTGCCTTTGTTACAATAACCTTGTAATATGTTTTGAGGTCAGGTAGTGTGATGCCTCCAACATTGTTCTTTTTTATCTGGATTTATTTGGTTATTTGCACTCTCTTTTGGTTCCATAAAAATTTTAAAATTTTTTCTAGTGCTGTGAAAAATAATATTGATATTTTGATAGACATTACATTAAATCTGTATATTTCTTTGGGCAGTATAGTGATTTTACTAATATTAACTCTTCTAATTCATGATCATGGGATGTCTTTCAATTTGTTTGTGTCCTCTTCAATTTCTTTCATCCATGTTTTATAGTTTTTCTTGCAGAAATCTTTCTCCTCTAATGTGGTTTAGATCTCTGTCCCCACCCGAATCCCATGTTCAACTGTAATCCCCAGTACTGGAGGTGAGGCCTGGTGGGAGGTAATTAGATCATGGCGGCAGATTTCTCATGAATGGTTTAGCACCATCCCCCGGTACTGTCCTCATGATAGTGAGGGAGTTCTCATGAGATCTGGTCATTTAAAAGTGTGTATCACCTCCCTCCTTGCTCTATTGCTCCTGGCCTGGCCATGTGACATGCCTGGTCCCCTCATCTTCCGCCATGATTGTAAATTTCCTGGGGCTCCCCAGAAGCCAAGCAGATGCCAGCGTCATGCCTCCTACACAGCCTGCAGAACTGTGAGCCAATTAAACCTGTCTGCTTTATAAATTACCCAGTCTCAGGTATATTTTTATAGCAATGTGAGAACCAACTAATGCAACCTCCTTTTTGTTTTAGTTTTTTCTCTTTTTTTGTAGTTATTGTTAATGGGATTACATTCTTGACTTTATTTCTGGCTATTTCATTATTGGTATATTGAAATGCTACTGATAGTTACATGTTGATTTTTATCCTGCAAATTTACTGAGTTTTTTTTATTAGTTCTGAGAGTTTTCTGGTGGAGTGTTCTGGTTTTTCTAGAGATAAGATCATGTTCTTTGCAAACAGGAATGATTTGAGTTCCTCTTTCCCAATTTGGATGCTTTTATTTCTTTTCCTTGCCTGATTTCTCTAGCTAGAACTTCACTACTATGTTGAATAGGAGTGGTAAAAGTGGACATCCTTAGTTTGCTCCAGTTCCTAGAGAAAAGGCTTTCAACTTTTCCCCATTCAGTGTGATGTTAGCTGTGGGTTTGTCATACATGGTCTTTTATTTTGCCATATATGGCTATTAGTATTATTTCTATGCCTAGTTTGTTGAGAGTTTTATCATCAAGAGGTGTTGAATTTTGTCAAATGCTTCTTCTGAGTCCATTGAGATGATCATATGGTTTTTGTCCTTAATTCTATTTGTATAATGTATGACATTTACTAATTTGCATATGTTGAACTATCCTTGCATCCCTGGATTAAACCCCACTTGATAAGAGCATATTATCTTTGTTATATATTGTTGGATTTGGTTTGCTCTAATTTATTGAGGATTTTTCCATCCATGTTCATCATAAATATTAATCTATAGCTTTTTTTGTTGTGCTCTTACCTGTTTTGGTATCAACATAATTCTAGCCTCATAGAATTAATCAGGAAGAATTCCCTCCTCTTCACTTTTTTTGGAGTAGATTGAGGAGGATTAGTATTAGTTCTTCTTTGTATGTTTGGTAGAAATCTGCAGTGAATCTATCCAGTCCTAGGCTTCTCCTTATTAGGAGAAATTTCATTAGTGATTCAATCTCACTACTTGTTATTGCTCTGTTCAGGTTTTCTATTTCCTTCCTGGCTCAGTATTGGGAGGTTGTATGTTTCCAAAAATTTATCCATTTCCTCTAGGCTTTCCAATGTGTCAACACATAGTTGTTCACAATATTCTCTGATGATCTTTTGTATTTCTGTGTTATCAGTTCTACTGTCTACTTTTTCATTTCTCACTTTATTTAGGTCTTCTCTTCTTGATTAGCCTAGTTAGTGGTTTATTAATTTTGTTTATCTTTTTGAAAAACCAACTTTTCATTTTGTTGATCCTTTGTATTTTTTAGTCTCTATTTCATTTAGTTCTGCTCTAATCATTGTTATTTTTTTTTTCTGCTAATTTGGGGTTTGGTTCATTCATTCCTCCTTTTCTAGGTGCATCATTATATTATTTGAAATTTTTCTGTTTTCTTATGTCAGCATTAATTGCCATAAACTCCTCTCTTAGCATTGCTTTTTTGTATCCCATAGGCTTTGGTGTGCTGTGTTTCTATTTTCATTTCTTTCAAAAAATGTTTTTATTTCCATCTTAATTTTTGCATTGACTCAGAGGTTGTTCAGAAGCATGTTGCTTAATTCCCACGTATTGATATAGTTTCCAAAGCTCCTCTTGGTACTGACTTCTAGTTTTATTCCACTGTGGTCTCAAAAGACTGATATAATTTCAATTTTTAAAAAATTTGTTGAAACTTGTTTTGTGACCTAACATATGGTCAATCCTGGAGAATGTTCCACATACTAAGAAGAATGCATATTCTAGGCCAGGCACAATGGCTCACATCTGTAATCCCAGCACTTTGGGAGGCCAAGGCAGGTGGATCACCTGAGGTCAGGAGTTCAAGACCAGCCTGGCCAACATGGCAAAACCCCATCTCTACTAAAAGTACAACAATTAGCCAGGCGTGATGGTGGGCTCCTGTAATCCCAGCTACTGGGGAGGCTGAGGCAGGAGAATCACTTGAACCCAGGAGGCAGAGGTTGCAGTGAGCTGAGATAGTGCCACTGCACTCCAGCCTGGGAAAAAAAAAAAAAAGAATTCATATTCTGCGGCTGTTAGATAAAATGTTCTGGAAATGTTTGTTAGGTCCATTTGGCCTAAAGTCTAGTTTAAGTCCAATGTGTCTTTGTTAATTTTCTGTCTAGATGATCCGTCTAATGTTGAGAGTGAAATGAAATCCCCCAGTCTATCTCCTTCTTTAGATCAAGTAATATTTGCTTTATGAATCTGGGTTCTACAGTGCTGCATGTATATATATTTAGAATTGTTATATCCTCTTTCAGGACTGATCCCTTTACATCATAGAATGACAATTACTTGTCTTTTTTTTTTAATTGTTTTTGACTTGAAGTCTCTTTTATCTGACATAAATACAGCTACTCCTGCTCACCTTTGGTTCACCTTTGTGTGAAATGTCTATTTCCACTCCTTTACTATCAGTATATATGTATCTTTACAAGTCAGGTGATGTTCTCATAAGCAACTATAGTTGGATCATGTTTCTTTTTATCCATTCAACCAATCTATATCTTTTAAGTGGGTATTTTAATCTGTTTACATTCAGGGTTATTAATGATATGTGAGGATTTTTTCTGCCATATTTCTAATTGTTTTCTGGTTGTTTTGTATATTCTTTGTTCTCTTTATCTTATTGATTGTCCTTGTGGTTTGCTGATTTTATGTGGTGGTACCATGGGAGTCTTTTTCTCATTTGTGTGTCTGCTTTACCAGTGAGTTTTACACTCTCATGGGTTTTCTCCATGGTAACTGGTGTCCTTTTGCTTCCAGGTTTAGGACTCCCTTGAGCTTCTCCTGTAAGTCTGGTCTGGCCTTACAAGATGACAAATTCCCTTAGCATTTGCTTGTCTGAAAATAGATATTCTATCTCCTTCATTTATGAAGGATAATTTTGCTGGATATGGTATATTTGGGTGACAGTTTTGGTTATTGTTTTTTTTTTTTCCCCCCACCACTTTGAATATATCCTGTCATTCTCTCCTGGCCTGTAAGGTTTCTAAGAATAGAGCTAATGGCCATGATCTCTGCTGTCAGTCTGGTGGGGGCTCCTTTATAGGTGTCTCAATGCTTTTCTCTTGCTGTTTTGGTATTTTCTCTGTCATAGACTTTAAACTCTTTGATTATAATGTGCCATGGGAGACTGTTTTGCATTGAATCTGTTTGGAGATTGCTAGGCCTCCTATATCTGGATGTCTACATCTCTTACTAGACTTGGAACTTTTCATCTGCTATTTTATTAAATAAGTTTTCAAACCCTTTCATTCTTCACCTTTGGGGATAATGATAATTTGCATATTTGGTTGTTTTATGGTGCCCCATATATCACAAAGACTTTGTTCATTCTCTTTTATTCTTTTTTCCTTTATTTCTGTCTTACAGGATTATTTCAAAATAACCTGTCTTCAAGTTCTGAGATTGTCTCTTCTGCTTATCTAGTCAATTATTGAAGTATTAAGCTTTCTAGTGTATTTTGTATTTTATTCAAGTTCTCCAGTTCCAGGATGTATGCTTGGCTTCCTTTTTTAATGCTATCTCTTTGGAAAATTTCTCATTCATATCTTGAATTGTTTTTCTTATGTCTTTGTATTGCTTTTAAGAATTCTCTTGTGAGGGGAGGAGCCAAGATGGCCAAATAGGAACAGCTCCGGTCTACAGCTCCCAGCATGAGCGACGCAGAAGATGGGTGATTTCTGCATTGCCATCTGAGGTACCAGGTTCATCTCACTAGGGAGTGCCAGACAGTGGGTGCAAGACAGTAGGTACAGGACAGTGGGTGCAGCGCACCATGCACGAGCCAAAGCAGGGCGAGGCATTGTCTCACTCAGGAAGCACAAGGGGTCAGGGAGTTCCCTTTCCTAGTCAAAGAAAGGGGTGACAGACGGCACCTGGAAAATCGGGTCACTCCCACACTAATACTGAACTTTTCCGATGGGCTTATAAAAAGGCGCACCAGGAGATTATATCCCGCACCTGGCTCGGAGGGTCCTACACCCACGGAGTCTCACTGATTGCTAGCACAGCAGTCTGAGATCAAACTGCAAGGCGGCAGTGAGGCTGGGGGAGGGGTGCCAGCCATTGCCCAGGCTTCCTTAGGTAAACAAAGCAGCTGGGAAGCTTGAACTGGGTGGAGCCTACCACAGCTCAAGGAGGCCTGCCTGCCTCTGTAGGCTCCACCTCTGGGAGCAGGGAACAGACAAACAACAAGACAGCAGTAACCTGTGCAGACTTAAATGTCCCTGGCTGACAGCTTTGAAGAGAGCAGTGGTTCTCCCAGCATGCAGCTGGAGATCTGAGAAGGGGCAGACTGCCTCCTCAAGTGAGTCTCTGACCCCTGACCACCAAGCAGCCTAACTGGGAGACACCCCACAGTAGGGGCAGACTGACCCCTCACACAGTCGGGTACTCCTCAGAGACAAAACTTCCAGAGGAATGATCAGACAGCAGCATTCACGGTTCACGAAAATCTGCTGATGTGCAGCCACCGCTGCTGATACCCAGGCAAACAGGGTCTGGAGTGCACCTCTAGCAAACTCCAACAGACCTGTAGCTGAGGGTCCTGTCTGTTAGAAGGAAAATTAACAAACAGAAAGGACATCCACACCAAAAACCCATCTGTACATCACCATCATCAAAGACCAAAAGTAGATAAAACCACAAAGATGGGGAAAAAACAGAGCACAAAAACTGGAAACTCTAAAAAGCAGAGCGCCTCTCCTCCTCCAAAGGAATACAGTTCCTCACCAGCAATGGAACAAAGCTGGACGGAGAATGACTTTGACGAGTTGAGAGAAGAAGGCTTCAGACAATCAAACTACTCCGAGCTAAAGGAGGAAATTCAAACCAAAGGCAAAGAACTTAAAAACTTTGAAAAAAATTTAGATGAAAGTATAACTAGAATACCCAATACAGAGAAGTGCTTAAAGGAGCTGATGGAGCTGAAAGCCAAGGCTTGAGAACTACATGAAGAATGCAGAAGCCTCACGAGCCGATGTGACCAACTGGAAGAAAGGGTATCAGCAATGGAAGACGAAATGAATGAAATGAAGTGAGAATGGAAATTTAGAGAAAAAAGAATAAAAAGAAATGAACAAAGCCTCCAAGAAATATGGTACTATATGAAAAGATGAAATCTACATCTGATTCGTGTACCTGAAAGTGACGGGGAGCATGGAACCAAGTTGGAAAACACTCTGCAGGATATTATCCAGGAGAACTTCCCCAATCTAGCAAGGCAGGTCAACATTCAGATTCAGGAAATACAGAGAACACCACAAAGATACTCCTCGAGAAGAGCAACTCCAAGACACATAATTGTCAGATTCACCAAAGTTGAAATGAAGGAAAAAATGTTAAGGGCAGCCAGAGAGAAAGGTCGGGGTTACCCACAAAGGGATGCCCATCAGACTAACAGCGGATCTCTCGGCAGAAACCCTACAAGCCAGGAGAGAGTGGGGGCCAATATTCAACTTTCTTAAAGAAAAGAATTTTCAACCCAGAATGTCATATCCAGCCAAACTAAGCTTCATAAGTGAAGGAGAAATGAAATACTTTACAGACAAGCAAATGCTGAGAGATTTTGTCACCACCAGGCCTGCCCTAAAAGAGCTCCCAAAGGAAGCACTAAACATGGAAAGGAATAACCGGTACCAGCCACTGCAAAATCATGCCAAATTGCAAAGACCATCGAGGCTAGGAAGAAACTACATCAACTAACGAGCAAAATAACCAGCTAACATCATAATGACAGGATCAAATTCACACATAACAATATTAACTTTAAATGTAAATGGACTAAATGCTCCAATTAAAAGACACAGACTGGCAAATTGGATAAAGAGTCAAGACCCATCAGTGTGCTGTATTCAGGAAACCCATCTCATGTGCAGAGACACACATAGGCTCAAAATAAAGGGATGGAGGAAGATCTACAAAGCAAATGGAAAACAAAAAAAGGCAGGGGTTGCAATCCTAGTCTCTGATAAAACAGACTTTAGACCAACAAAGATCAAAAGAGACAAAGAAGGCCATTACATAATGGTAAAGGGATCAATTCAACAAGAAGAGCTAACTATCCTAAATATATATGCAACCAATACAGGAACACGCAGATTCATAAAGCAAGTCGTGAGAGACCTAAAAAGAGACTTAGACTCCCACACAATAATAATGGGAGACTTTAACACTGCACTGTCAACATTAGACAGATCAATGAAACAAAAGTTAACAAGGATATCCAGGAATTCAACTCAGCTCCGCACCAAGTGGACCTAACAGACATCTACAGAACTCTCCACCCCAAATCAACAGAATATACATTTTTCTCAGCACCACACCGCACTTATTCCAAAATTGACCACTTAGTTGGAAGTAAAGCACTCCTCAGCAAATGTAAAAGAACAGAAATTATAACAAACTGTCTCTCAGACCACAGTGCAATCAAACTACAACTCAGGATTAAAAAACTCACTCAAAACCACTCATCTACATGGAAACTGAACAACCTGCTCCTGAATGACTACTGGGTACATAACAAAATGAAGGCAGAAATAAAGATGTTCTTTGAAACCAATGAGAACAAAGACACAACATACCAGAATCTCTGGGACACATTTAAAGCAGTGTGTAGAGGGAAATTTATAGCACTAAATGCCCACAAGAGAAAGCAGGAAAGATCCAAAATTGACACCCTAACATCACAATTAAAAGAACTAGAGAAGCAAGAGCAAACACATTCAAAAGCTAGCAGAAGGCAAGAAATAACTAAGATCAGAGCAGAACTGAAGGAGATAGAGACACAAAAAACCCTTCAAAAAATCAATGAATCCAGGAGCTGGTTTTTTGAAAAGATCAACAAAATTCATAGACTGCTAGCAAGACTAATAAAGAAGAAAAGAGAAAAGAATCAAACAGATGCAACAAAAAATGATAAAAGGGATATCACTACCAATCCCACAGAGATACAAACTACCATCAGAGAATACTATAACACCTCTATGCAAATAAACTAGAAAATCTAGAAGAAATGGATAAATTCCTCAACACATACACCCTCCCAAGACTAAACTAGGAAGAAGTTGAATCTCTGAATAGACCAATAACAGGCTCTGAAACTGAGGCAATAATTAATAGCTTATCAATCAAAAAAAGTCCAGGACCAGATGGATTCACAGCCGAATTCTACCAGAGGTACAAGGAGGAGCTGTTACCCTTCCTTCTGAAACTATTCCAATCAATGGAAAAAGAGGGAATCCTGCCTAACTCATTTTATGAGGCCAGCATCATCCTGATACCAAAGCCTGGCAGAGACACAACAAAAAAGAATTTTAGACCAACATCCCTGATGACAAATGGGATCTAATTAAACTAAAGAGCTTCAGCACAGTAAAAGAAACTACCATCAGAGTGAACAGGCAACCTACAGAATGGGAGAAAATTTTTGCAATCTACTCGTCTGACAAAGGGCTAATATGCAGAATCTACAATGAACTCAAACAAATCTACAAGAAAAAAACAAACAACCCCATCAGAAAGTGGGCAAAGCACACAAACAGACACTTCTCAAAAGAAGACATTTATGCAGCCAAAAGACACATGAAAAAATGCTCATTATCACTGGCCATCAGAGAAATGCAAATCAAAAGCACAATGAGATACCATCTCCTGCCAGTTAGAATGGCAATCATTAAAAAGTCAGGAAACAACAGATTCTGGAGAGGATGTGGAGAAATAGGAACAGTTTTACACTGTTGGTGGGACCATAAACTAGTTCAACCATTGTGGAAGTCAGTGTGGCGATTCCTCAGGGATCTAGAACTAGAAATACCATTTGACTCAGCCATCCCATTACTGGGTATATACCCAAAGGATTATAAATCATGCTGCTATAAAGACACATGCACACGTATGTTTATTGTGGCACTATTCACAATAGCAAAGACTTGGAACCAACCCAAATGTCCAACAATGACAGACTGGATTAAGAAAATGTGGCACATATACACCATGGAATACTATGCAGCCATAAAAAATGATGAGTTCATGTCCTTTGTAAGGACATGGATGAAGCTGGAAACCATCATTGTCAGCAAACTATCGCAAGGACAAAAAACCAAACACCACATGTTCTCACTCATAGGTGGAAATTGAACAATGAGAACACATGGACACAGGAAGGGGAACATCACACACTGTGGCCTTTTGTGGGGAGGGGGGAGGGATAGCATTAGGAGATATACCTAATGTTAAATGACGAGTTGATGGGTGCAGCACAGCAACATGGCACATGTATACATACGTAACTAACCTGTGCATTGTGCACATGTACCCTAAAACTTAAAGTATAATAAAAAAAAAGAAAAAGAAAGAAAGAAATCTACATGATTGAAATGTTATTGTGGTATCATTTATTAATATAAAAAATTGGGAAAAATCTAATTATCCTATAATAGCAGTCTAGGTACAAAAATCATTACATATCTATTGAACATAATATTCTGAATCCAATAAAAATCCAATTTTTAAAACTTTAACAAAATGGAGATATTAATGATATCTTATGAGCTAAAATGGGAGAAGTAAAAATGTAACAATTCTGAGTATTCCATAGAGCTCCCAAAATATTTGCTTGGTAGCTCAGATTTGACCTCATTTCAGTGGGTTTGACTGCAAACAGGACAGGGTTTATGTTTGTAATTGAATGCTGTTTTCTGGGCAACTTTCACACATGTAACTGAAGCTAGTTTTTAAGGGGGACTGAACTGTAAAGCACAACACTCAATCAGGAAAACATTCTGAAAATCATTCTTGAGTTTTTTCTAATGGAAAAGCTAGTCAGTCAAAAAAAAAAAAAAAAAAAACACAGCTGAGGCACAGGAATCACTTGAATCTGGGAGGCAGAGTTGCACTGAGCCAAGATTACACCACTGTATTTCAGCATGAGTGACAGAGCGAGACTCTGTCTCAAAAACAAACAAACAGAAAAACAGTGTAAAAAATGATCTTGGGTTTCAAATAATTGGCCCTAATTTTTTACTTTTTTTATTTCTATACATCAAACATGTATAAAGACCCAATTCTATTGGCTTAAATATTCAAAGCCCACTTATTATGTGATTGCTTCTCTTAGCTTCTTATGCATACAGTGTTCTTTCCTTATTGAATGAAAGAACCATTTAGTCATCACTAAATTAACAAAAGTTGTCTTACTCAAAGTGGCACACTGTGATTTATGTAGTATAGACATATACAGCCATTAATTCCTTCATTTATATTTTTGTGCATTACTGTATGCACTGGGATAGACACTAGAGGGACAACGAATAAGACATGGTTGTTAGCATTCACATTCTAAAGAGAAGTGAAAAATTTATAAATAGTATTATCCATTGGTATAAATACTATACTACAAGTTTTGTGTGATGTATTATGAGACTAACATTGGAGGAAGAATTAATTACACCTAGGGTAATTAGGAATATTTTATTTGGTAGATGTGGAAGGTAACATTTAAACTGGATCTTAAGGTCATTTTTTTCATTATTATTCAGAGAATTTCTGTCCACCACGCTCTCTTCTTTAACAGACTGTCATTGATTTTCCGCATGTTCAGAATTGTTGCTAATTATGAGATATATATGCTCTTCAGTACTTGTTATAAAGAAGAAACAATGGAAGTGGGGCCAAGATGGCCAACCAGAAGCACAGGGATCCAATGCTCCCACCAAAAATATCCAAAACAGCATGTGAATCCTGCACCAGCAACTGAGGTATCCATGTTGTCATTAGGACTGACTAATGACAGCTAGGGTGACCCACAGAGAGGAAGGAAGACCAGTGTGGTGAGTGGACCACCTGAGAGCCACATGGGACAGGGGAGCCCCCACCCGCAGACAAGGGAAGTGGTGAGTGAGCATGCTACCCAGCCTAGGCAACCATGCTTTTTCCACTGAACTATGCAACCCATGGATCAGAAGATCTCACTCGTGAGCACAGACTACCAGTACCTTGGCTCCCAACCACAGAGCCCTGTAGATTCTCAACAGCCACATGGCTAGAATCTGCCTAAGCCTGCCGAGTTCCCGGGGGAGGCAGCCATTACCACTGCCGCTGCTGCCTGCTGTCTAAGCCAGTTGAGCTCCTTGGGGGAGGGGTGGCAGCCAACACTGCACCTTCAGGGCCAAGAACTCCAGCCAGGGGCTCAGGGACCAAACTCTGATTTCCCAGAGCCTAAGCTCCTAGTGGGAGGGGTGGCCACAGTCTCCATGAACCAGCAGACATAGTCTTTCCTCCTGCTAGCTCTGAGGAATCTGGACAGCCCAGATGAGTGGGGTCCTCCCAGCACAGCACACACCCTCCACCAAGGGACAGCCAAAGTGCTTCATTAAACAGGTCCTGCTTCCTATGCCATCCAACTAGGTGAGAGCCCCCAACAGGGGTTGCCAGACACCCTGTACAGGAGTGTTCCTACTGGCATCAGGTCAATGCCCCTTGAAGTCAGGAACCCAGAGGAAGGAGCAGGCATCCATCTTTGCTGTTCTCCAGCCCCATCAAGTGACATCTCCAGGCACAGGAGCAAAATAAATGAATAGGGCCTGGAGTGAACTCCCAGCAAACCACAGCAGCCCTACCGAAGAGGAACCTGACTGTTGAAAGAAAAACAAACAAACAGAAAGCAACAACAATAGCATCAATGATAAAAGTCCCCCAAAAAACCTCATGCAAGGATCAGCAGCCTCAAAGATCTAAACTAGACAAATTCATGAAGATGAGAAAGAATCAATGAAGAAACACTGAAAACTCAAAAGCTCAGAGTGCCTCTTCTCCTCCAAATGATTACAACACCTCTCCAGCAAGGGTGCAGAACTGGACGAAGGATGAGATAGGTGAATTGACAGAAGTAGGCTTCAGAACCCGGGTAATAACAAACTTCGCTGAGGTAAAGCATGTTCTAACCCAATGCAATGTTCTTGGCAAAGAAGCTAAGAACCTTGATAAATGGTTACAGGAGCTACTAACTAGAATAACCAGTTTAGAGAAGAACATAAATGACCTGATGAAACTGAAAAACACAGAACAAGAACTTCAAGAAAAATACACAAGTATCAGTAGCCAAATTGATCAAGCAGAAAAAAGAGTATCAGAGATGGAAGATTATCTTGCTGAAATAACGGAGGCAGGCAAGACTAGAGAAAAAACAATGAAAATGAACAAACCAAACCTCCAAGAAATATGGAACTATGTAAAACGACCGCACCTACAACTGATTAGAGTACCTGAGAGAGAGGAGAATAGAACCAAACTGGAAAACACACCTCGGGATATTATCCAGGAGAACTTCCCCAGCCTAGCAAGAAAAGACAACATTCAAATTCAGGAAATACAGAGAAACTGACTAAGATACTCCACGAGAAGAACAACCCCAAGACACATAATCATCAGATTCCCCAAGCTCGAAAAGAAGGAAAAAATGTTAAGGGCAGCCAGAGAGAAAGGCTACATCACCTACCAAGGAAAGCCCATCAGACTAACAGAAGATCTCTCAGCAGAAACCCTATAAGCGAGAAGAAAGTGTGGGCCAATATTCAACATTCTTAAAGGAAAGAATTTTCAACCCAGAACTTCATATCTGGCCAAACTAAGCTTCATCAGCAAAGGAGAAATAAAATCCTTATCATAGAGCAAATGCTGAGAGAATTCGTCACAACTAGGCCTGTCTTGTAAAAGCTCCTGAAGGAAGCATCAAATATGGAAAGGAAAAATCAATACCAGCCACTGTAAAACACATAAAAATGTAAAAACCAATGACACTATGAAGAAATGGCATCAACTAGTGTACAAAATAAGCAGCCAGCATCAGGATAATGGAATCAAATTCACATATAACAACAATTAAACTTATATGTAGATGGGCTAAATGCCCCAGTTAAAAGACACAGACTGGCAAATTGGATAGAGTCAAGACCCACCAGTGTTCTGTATTCAAGAGACCCATTTCATGTTCAGAGACACACATAAGCTCAAAATAAAGGGATGGAGGAAAATTTACCAAGCAAATGGAAAGCAGAAAAAAGCAGAGACTGTTTTGTCCTAGTCTCTGACAAAACAGGCTTTAAACCAACAAAGATCAAAAAAAGACAAAGAAGGGCATTACATAATGAATGGTAAAGGGATCAATTCCACAAGAAGTGTTAACTACCCTAAATGTATATGCACCCAATACAGGAGCACCCAGATTCATAAAACAAGTTCTTACAGACCTACAAAGAGACTTAGACTCCCACTCAAGAATATTGGGAGACTTTAACACCCAGCTATCAATATTAGACAAATCAGCAAGACAGAAAATTAACAAGGATGTTCAGGACTTGAACTCAGCTCTGGATCAAGTGGACCTAATAAATAGCTACAGAAATCTCCACCCCAAAACTACAGAATATACAGTCTTCTCAGTGCCACATGGCATTTACTCTAAAATTGACCACATCATTAGAGGTAAAACACTCCTCAGCAAATGCAAAATAACTGAAATCATAACAAACAGTCTCTCACACCACAGTGCAATCAAATTAGAACTCAGGATTAAGAGTTCTAACTCACTCAAAACCACACAACTACATGGAAATTGAATAACCTGCTCCTGAATGACTCCTGGGTAAATAATGAAATTAAGGCAGAAATCAAGAAGTTGTTTGAAACCAATGAAAACAAAAAGAAAACATACCAGAATCTCTGGAACACAGCTAAAGCTGTGTTAAGGGGGAAATTTATAGCACTAAATGCCCACATCAGAAAGCTAGAAAGATCTCAAATCAACACCCTAACATCACAATTAAAAGAACTAGAGAAGCAAGAGCAAACAAATTCAAAAGCTAGCAGAAGATGAGAAATAACTAAGATCAGAAGGGAACTGAAGGAGATAAGAGACACGAAAAACCCTTCAAAAAATCAGTGAATCAAGGGGCTGTTTTTTTGAAAAAATTTAAAAAAAAATAGATAGACCACTAACAGACTAATAAAGAAGAAAAGAGAGAAGAATAAAATAGACACAATAAAAAATGATAAATGGGATATCACCACTGACCCCACAGAAATACAAACTACCATCAGAGAATACTATAAACACCTCTATGGAAATAAACTAGAAAGTCTACAAGTAATGAATAAATTCCTGGAGACATACACCCTTCCAAGACTAAACCAGGAAGAAGTCAAATCCCTGAATAGACCAATAACAAGTTCTGAAATCAAGGCAGTAATAAATAGCCTACCAACCAAAAAAAGCCTAGGACCAGATAGATTCCCAGCCAAATTCTACAAGAAATACAAACAGGAGCTGGTACCATTCCCTCAAACTATTCCAAACAATTGAAAATGAAGGACTCCTCCCTAACTCATTTTATGAGGCCAGCATCATCCTGACACCAAAAATTGGCAGAGACACAACAAAAATAGAATGCTTCAGGCCAATATCCCTGATGAACATTGATGTGAAAATCCTCTATAAAATACTGGCAAAACGAATCCAGCAGCACATCAAAAAGCTTATCCACCACGATCAAGTCGGCTTCATCCCTGGGATGCAAGGCTGGTTCAACATATACAAATCAATAAATGTAATCCATCACATAAACAGAACCAATGACAAAAGCCACATGATTATAGATGCAGGAAAGGTCTTTAATAAAATTCAACATCCCTTCATGTTAAAAACTTTCAGTAAACTAGGTATTAATGGAACATATCTCAAAATAATAACAGCTATTTATGACAAACCCACAGACAATATCATACTGAATGGGCAAAAGCTGGAAGCATTCCCTTTGAAAACTTGGCACAAGACAAGGATGCCCTTTCTCACCACTCCTATTCAACATAGTGTTGGAAGTTCTGGCTATCAGGCAAGAGAAATAAATAAATGGTACTCAAATGGGAAGAGAGGGAAGTCAAATTGTCGCTGTTTGCAGATGACATATTCCTATATTTAGAAAACCACATCGTCTCAGCCCAAAATCTCCTTAAGCTGATAAGCAACTTCAGCAAAGTCTCAGGATACAAAATTAACGTGCAAAAATCACAAGCATTCTTATACATCAACAAGCAGAGAGCCAAATCATGAATGAACTCCCATTCACTGTTGCCACAAAGAGAATAAAATACCCATCAATACAGCTAACAAGGGGGTGAAGAACCTCTTCAAGGAAAACTACAAACCACTGCTCAAGGAAATAAGAGAGGACACAAACAAATGGAAAAACATTCCATGCTCATGGATAGGAAGAGTTAATATTGTGAAAATGGCCATACTACCCAAAGTAACTTAAAGATTCAATGCTATTCCCATCAAACTACCATTGACGTTCTTCATAGAATTAGAAAAAACTACTTTAAAATTCACATGGAACCAAAAAATAGCCCTCATGGCCAAGACAATCCTAAGCAAAAAGAACAAAGCTGGAGGCATCATGTTACCTGACTTCAAACTATACTACAATGCTACAGTAACCAAAACAGCATGATACTAGTACCAAAACGGACATATAGACCAATGGAACAGAATAGAGTCCTCAGAAATAACACCACACATTAACAACCAACTGATCTTCAACAAACCTAAAAAAAAAAAAAAAAAAAAAAATGAGTAAAGGATTCCCTGTTTAACAAATGGTGCTGGGAAAACTGGTTAGCCATACGCAGGGCACTGAAACTGGACCCCTTCCTTACATCTTATACAAAAATTAACTCAAGATGGATTAAAGACTTAAATCTGAAACCCAAAACCATAAACACCCTAGAAGAAAACCTAGGCAATACCATTCAGGACATAGGCATGGGCAAAGATTTTATTATGAAATCACCAAAAACAACTGCAACAAAAGCCAGAATTGACAAATGAGTCCTAATTACACCAAAGAGCTTCTGTGCAGCAAAAGAAACTATCACAGAGCAAACAATCATCCTACAGAATGGGAGAAAATTTTTGCAATCTACCCATCCGATAAAGGTCTAGTATCCAGAATGTACAAGGAACTTAAACAAATTTACAAGAAAAAAACAAACAACTCCATTCAAAAGGGGGCAAAAGATATGAACAGATGCTTCTCAAAAAAGGAAATCAATGCAGCCAACAAACATGAGAAAAACACAGCATCATTGATCATTAGAGAAATGCAAATCCAAACCACAGTGAGATACTATCTCATGCCAGTCAGAATGGCAATTATTTAAAAGGAAACAACAGATAATGGTGAAGCTGTGGAAAACAGGAATGCTTTTACACTGTTGGTAGGAATATAAATTAGTCCAACCATTGTAGAAGACAGTGTGGTGATTCCTCAAGGGTCTAGAACCACAAATAGCATTCGACCTAGCAATCCCATTACTGGGTATATACCCAAAGAAATATAAATTATTCTACTATAAAATACATGCACATATGTTTGTTGCAGCACTGTTCACAATAGCAAAGACAAGGAACCAACCCAAATGCTCATCAATGATAGACTGGATAAAGAAAATGTGGTACATATATATCATGGAATGTTATGCAGCCATAAAAAGGAATGAGATCATGTCCTTTGCAGGGACATGGATGAGGCTGGGAGACATCATTCTCAGCAAAACAACACAGGAACAGAAAGCCAAACACAGTGTGTTCTCACTCATAAGTGGGAGTTGAATACTGAGAACACATGGACACAGGAAGGGGAATAACATACACTAGGAACTGCTGGGGGAGGGATGCAAGGGGAGGGAGAGCATCAGGACAAATAGCCAATGCATGTGGGGCTTAAAACCTAGGTGACGGGTTGATAGGTGCAGCAAACCATCATGCCACATGTATACCTATGTGACAAACCTGCCTGTTCTGCTCATGTATCCTGGAACTTAAAGTAAAAAAATAAAAATAAAAAAAAAGAGAAGAAACAATGATATATATTTTCTAAGAAGGGTAACATGGGATGTTTCATATATTGACTGCCAAAAAGTCATATAAAATAGAAAATTAATTTATTTGTGCTACTGTGGCAACATCACTCTGTAAAATCAGTTATTTATTAAGCACCTACTATGTACCCAGGGTCTTTGCTAAGTATTAGGAATAAGAGAGAGACAAGATAGTGCTCTTGTCCTCAGTGACCTAGTAGGGGACACAAATATACACTACTCAAAAAAAGAGTCTATATTTTACAAACTATTCAATTATTGAATTATTAATTTCTTTACATAAGGCTTAACAGCACAAATTTGAGAGTGAGTGAAATAAATCATTTGTTTTTTAACTAGTGCCAAAATTTTTAATTTTTTTCTTTATAATGGAACTAATATAAGTTAATTTAGGAAACATAGAAGATATGTATAATTAAAAGTAAAGGAAAAAAGAAAAAATAAAGTAAAATAAAGTGAATCCTTCATCTGTAGATAACTTTCACGAAAATTTTGGATGTACTCACCCACACTATCTTCTAAAAATACATAAACACATAGAGAACAATACTGTCTTAGTCTATTTGTGTTGCTATAAAGGAATACCTGCTGCTGAGTAATTTATAAAGAATAAAGGTTTATTTGACTCTTGGTTCTGCAGGCTGTACAAGCAGCATAGCACCAGCATCTGCTTCTGATGAGGGCTTCAGAGAGCTTCTACTCATGGTGGAAGGCCAAGGGGGATGAGGCACTACATACTGAGAGAAGAAGAAAGAGAAGGATGGGAAGGAGGTACTAGGCTCTTTTTAACAGAGATCTGGTGGGAACTATAGAGCAAGAACTCACTCATTACCCTAAGGATGGCATCAAACTAGTCATAAGACATCTGCCCCCATGACCCAAACACCTCCCAACAGGTTCCACCTGCAACATTGGGAATCAAATTTCAACATGAGATTTGGAGGGAAAAAATATCCAAACTATATAAAATACTTGCTGTCACACAATTTTTTTAACTTAATTGTTGTTCTTCTTGTCTTTATTTTCTACAGGAATATTCATGCCCTGATATATTTTAAAAGTAAAACTTTTGTTGAGATAATTATAGACTCACATGCAATTGTAAATATATATATATCCATTACTTTTAACAGCAAAAACCACAATTACTTTTGCACCAACCTATAATATGCAGAGATATCTTGTACACTTTACACAGTTTCACCCAATGGAAATATTTCATAAAACTATAGTTTTATGAAACACAAACAGGATACTAGCATTGGTACCACACAATGATATCACTCATATTTCCCATTTTACTTGTCCTCATCTTTGCATGTGTATGTACATCATGTGTATATATGAGAATTTTGTTCTATACAATTTTATCATGTACGTAGGTTCCAGTTTCTACTATCAGAGTCAAGATACTGAACAGCTGAATCGCAAGGACACCTCTTGTCCTTTTATAACCCCACCCACCTCATCTCATCCCCACCTCCATCTCTACCCTCTGATAACCACAAATCTGTCCTCTATTTCTAAAATTTTGTCATTTCAAAATGTTATGTAAATGGAATCAATCATATATTATGTAACCTTTTTGTTTTGGCTTTTTCTATGCAGCATAATTCCCTGAAGAGTCATCTAACTTATGTATATATTAATAGTTTCTTCCTTTTTGTTGCTGAGTAGTATTCCATGGTACTAATATACCACGGATTGTTTAACTGTTCACCTACTGAATGAGCTGGTTCCAGATTTTGGCTATTAAAAATAAACTGCTGTGAACATTCACATACAAGATTTTGTGTGACCATACGGTAATTGCATGTTTCATTTTATAAGAAAGTATTCAACCTTTTCCCACAGTGGCTGTGCTATTTTACATTCCCACCAGCAATGAATGAATGACCCAGTCTAGTTGCAAGTTCTGGATCTGCTACATGTTAACCAGGTGAACTTAGGCAAGCTAGTTTATTACTTTTAGGATTTGCTTCCTCAGCATTTTTTTTTTTTTTTTTGAGACAGCCTTGCTCTGTCACCCAGGCTGGAGTGCAGTGGCATGATCTCTGCTCACTGCAACCTCAGCCTTCCGGGTTCATGCCATTCTCCTGCCTCAGCCTCCTGAGTAGCTGGAACTACAGGCATCCACCAGCACACCCGGCTAATTTTTTGTATTTTTAGTAGAGACGGGGTTTCACCATGTTAGCCAGGACGGTCTCGATCTCCTGACGTCATGATCCACCTTCCTCAGCCTCCCAAAGTGCTGGAATTACAGGTGTGAGCCACCACGCCTGGCCTGTTTCCTCAGCTTTTAATCTGAGGATCACAATATGTTTTCAGGGCTGTTACTGGGATTAAAAGAGATATATGTGTGAAACAAAAAGTCAAAAAGTAGTAACAGAGTATAGAGTAATGGCTAAGAAGACACACTGCATATTAAAGAGCCTTATTTTATGAATAAATGCTTGCAGTAAGGAGGAAAATGCCTGGAGTTAAGCAGGAAGACTGGATATTAGAAAGGAAGAGAATATAAATTATAGATTAGTGCCATTTTTGCTTAATAAGATCATAAATGCTAGATAGAGGTATTTTATTTTAATGCGTAAAAATCCTAGGCTCTGAAATCAGACTGTCTGGATTTGAATTCCACCTCTATCTCTTAATATATGGCTTAGGTAGGTTACTTATCTTCTTTGTGCTTTCATACTTTTATCTATAAAATTATAATATGACTAATATTTACTTCACCAATCTGTTGTGAAGATTAAAAGTGTTGATACACATAATGAAGTTAGACTTATGCCTACAACAAAATAATTATTAACCATTGTCATTTTTAAATGTCTGCTTTGTCTCCCTTCTATGTATTCGCTGTATGACCTTGGATAAATCATGTAACAATTGCTGTGTCTCAGTTTCCTTATCTGTACAAAAGAATAAGATATTATAGAACTATGATAAAGATTAAATGTGATAACATATTTAAGATGCTTGGTACATAGCAAACATGATATAAATGTTAGCTCCCTTGCCTTCCTAATCATCAATTATGTCACTATATTGTAACCAGACATTTTTCTCATTTCTCTCAGGAGTAAGGCTGCCACCTGTCACTTTTCCCAAGAAAAGTGCTTTGTACAGCTTTGTACAGCTGCTTAACTTGCTGCGTGAAGTTTAGAGTACAGAAGCTTTGTACCAAAGTATACTTTAATTGTTCACAAGTGTCTTTATGCTCAATTTCTGGTAATAGACTGTTTTTGAAAATTCATTCCTAAAAATGTGTGTCTCTCAACTAGGACAAAGTTGTTACAGTGATGATTACTTATTTTTTCCAGAGGGAAATAAATTAGGTAAACACAACCATATTATCATCTTGTCTAACAGTGTATTAAAGAAGAAAAACTAGGCTCTTTATAAGTGGGTATAAAGCACAGCAGGTAGAGCGGAGATTCCTGGGGGAACCTATAGGCACTGGTGTTATAAATTCCATGAAACATGGGGTCTAGGTGACCCTATGAAGTAGATAATTTGGGTCTGTAAACTCAAAATTAATAAGATCTCAAATAGACTTCCTCTGAGAAGCATTGTGGTACCTTGTCACGTCCATTTGAGTCAGCTGTTTTGATTCAGGAGCATTTTGATATTTGGGCATTTTGACACCTCCTAAAAGCAAACAATTAAGCTTTCAGCTTTTATGATAACTGTGTAACTTGTATTAAAACAGCAACAACATCCCTAAGTCTTAACCCTTTGTGATGGGGTCAAGGATGAGATGGAGGAGAGGGATGGGGTCAGAAATTAAAACTCAGATTGGTTTAAAGATGGAGATAGAGTGAATGAATTGGGTAATTTAAAGATGGAATAAACCTCAATACTTGAAGGAGATTCAGAGATGAAATGAGGGACAAGCAGAATGATGAGATAAGGTTAGAGCACCGTCTACTAAAAGTCACCTATCATTTCAAGCAAGGGTCTATGAATTCTCTGAATTTTAGTTATATCTTGAGCAGTATACATTTGCATCTCCAAAGCTATTATTTCTTTTTTAAATGTGCAATGGTCATTTATAATTACTTTTAAATTTTTTTTAAAAAACTGACGGCTTAGTAATGTGACTTTTTCATTCCTCCATTTGAAAATCTGAATGATAAAATGAAAGTCTCGGTAAAAGATTAGCAGTCAGGGAGAAACACTGAGCACAAAATATAATGAGTGCAATGGGCTTAAAAGAAAGAAAGTTTATACCTAGTTGGAGGAGAATCAGAAGAGGCACCCTAGAGGAAGTGGTATTTGCAACAGACTTTGAATAATGAATTCTATCCTTGTCTTTGTGACTAAGTAGCTTCCTAGCTACTCAACTGGAATTGCTCTCACAAGGTCACCAATGGCTTTAAACTTAAAAAAAAAAAAAAAAAAAAAAAAAAAACTGTCAGAATCTGTTCAAATAAAAAGAAGAAATTAAAAGTAATTCAAAAATTAGTTTTAAAATTCAATGAACACTTTTCAAACTCACTTATTAACATTTTCTGTATCATTTGATACTGTTAACAACTCTTTCATGCTTATAATTTCTCTCTCAGCTATTGTGTTATTTTTCCTCTCTCTTAGTTCTCCTCCTGCCAGAGGAATCTGCCTATTGTCCTTTGTAAGCTTCTTTTCCTGTACTTACCCTTAAGATTCCCTAGGGATTATGCCCTTAACCCTCTTCTATTCTCCACTATAGACGAAGACTATTCTCTGTCTCTATATCAATGAGCTTTAACTAGATTATGTATGCTGTAGCAACATACAATCCCAAAATCTCAGTAGTTTATAACAAAGGCTTATGTTTCACTCATGTGTTCTATCTTTTGTAGGTCCACAACTGCAGCTTAGCCCGGCATCTTCTCCACTGAAGGAGAAGCCCCTGTCTGAAACGTGCTGGTCTTGTAAGAGAGGGAAAAGATGGTAGACCACAAGATGTTCCTTAAAACTTATTCTTAGAAGTGGCACACAACTTCACAGTTTATTAGCCAAGGAAAGTCAAATGGCCAAAACTGACTTCAGTAAAGTAGAAGTTTATTCCTCCCTCAAGTATAGACTAGTGGAGAGTTGCCAGTAAGGAACGGAAGCATTTTGTCTGACAATAAGACAATCTATCACAGTGTTAAATGCCCAAATACCACCTATATATCTTATCAATTTATAAGACCAGCTTAAACATCTCACAAGAGCACCAAAGTATATATTTTATTAAGATTTCTTCTGTATATCCCACAGACATCACAGCTCAAGAGTCAAATCTAAACTCATCACTTTCTCCCCTGATCCCACTCTCATTTCTCCCCTTTACCGACCCTACTCTAAATATGGTTTTCCTTATATTTGTAAATGGTACCATCATCCACACTTTCAACCAGAGGTTAACTCCTCCCTCTTCATAACCAATCCTTTATAATAGGCCTGAGTCTTCTCCAGTATATTTCCTATGTGCTTCTTAAATCTCTCATTTCCTTTTCATCCCTTCTGCCAATGATTTTGTTAAGGTCCTCATTATCTTTCAACTGATCACTGTAATACTCTCCAAATTGGCATCTCTGACTCCAGTCTCAATCAATGATCACTTATTCATTCAGTCAACAAATATTTATTAAGTTATCATTATATGTTAAGCTCTGAATATACAACGGCGAGCAAGGTAGCCATGGTTCCCACTCTTGTGGAACTTATAGCTTTCACAAAAAGAGAATTAAATTATTGACAGCACAAAGTGTGGTAAATGCTATGATTCACTCATCTAAAAACTACTGTTAGGCAGAATCTACTAATGTATAAAGGCACTGTTCTAGTCCCTGAGGATATAGAAATGAATGACAGACAAAGATCCTGTCCAGGAATAAATACATAATTTTAAAAATATGATAGTTTCAAGTAATGGCAAGTGCTATTTAAAACATAATAAATAGTAATATGATAGAGCACAAGTGGAAGATGTAAGGATAGCTAAGTAGTCTTGGTGGTAAAGAAAGGATTTTCTGACTTAAGCTAAGACCAGAATGATGAGAAGCCATGAAGAGATCCAGAGGAAAGTATCCCATACAGAAGAAAAAATCAATGTAAAAGCTGTCAGGGACAAGCTGAGACACAATGAGCAAGAAAATAAGTGACAGGAGATGAAGTCAGAAAGCTCAGTAGAGAATATATTATGTATATCTTTACAGAATATGTCAAAAGATTTGGATTTTTATCCTAAGTGTAGTAGAATGCCATTGGAAGGTTTAAAACAGAGAAATGGCATGATCAAATTTACATTTTTAAAGAAGACTTTTGACTGCTGTGGGAAAAATGGAAACCAGGAGCAAAAGTAGAATTAGGAAGGCCAGTAAGTCAACTCCTAAAGCAATCTAAGCAAGACATCATGTTGGCTTGGACTAGAGCAGTAGCAGTGGCATATACAAGAAGTATAAATATGGTCAAGTTATATTTAGAGTTAGAGACAGTGAGACTTGATGATAGATTAGACGTGGGGATGAAAAGAAAGTGGAATCAAAAATGACTCATCAGAGTTTAGCGTGAGAAACCTGGGTATATGGTGGTGCCATTACCAGGGATGAGAAAGTTAGAAATAAAAGATAGCAAAAGAGAAATTAAAAGTTTTCTTTTGGGTCAGGAACAATGGCTCGTGCCTGTAATCCCAGCACTTTAGAAGGCCAAAGAAAGAGGATGGCTTGAGGTCAGGAGTTTGATACCAGCCTTGGCAACATAGCAAGACCTGTCTCTACCAAAATAAAATTTAAAAAAAAAAAAAAGCCAGACATGGTGGCATATACCTGTAGTACCAGCTATTCAGGAAGCTGAGGCAGGAAGGTTACCTGAGGCCAGCAGTTCAAGGCAGTGAGATTTCATCATGCGACTACACTCCAACCTTAGCAAAAGAACAAGACCTTCTCTCAAAAAAAGGAAGAAGGAAGAAGAAGGAAGAAGGAAGAAGAAGAAGGGAAGAAGAAGAAGAAGAAAGAAGAAGAAGAAGAAGAAGGAAGAAGAAGGAAGAAGAAGGAAGAAGAAGAAGGAGGGAAGATAAAAGAGTTTTCTTTTTGAACAAGTTAAGTTGTTAGGCAAAGTACAGTGCTATGACAATATACAATAGGGGGAAATATAATAAACTAATGGTGTCAGGAAATGATTCCTATAGAAAATAAGATGTGAAAAAAAGAATTGAAAAAATCCTCCATAATAGTCAGTGTAATCTTTATAAAATACACATCTGATTAGAACATTTCTTTTCTTAAGATCTGTCACTAATTTTTTTATCTACTACAGCATGATTTCTCTGAATACCCTTTAAGATGTCAATCTCCTCCATCAGACTGTGAGTCCCTTGGGTGAAGAATTCATTGCTGTTCATTCACAATTTATCACAATAACTAGAAAGTAGTAATTGTGACTTCAACCTAAAACACAGTACTTGTTACATAGAACATAGAACATAGAACATAGCCCTGTGTTAAGTGGGTAATCTAGCTGTGTAATAGTCAAGTCGCTTAGTCTCTGTGAGGCTTATTTCTTCCATTATGAAAGGCAGAACCTCTTTAAGATCACCTCCAACTTTAATATTCTATGATAAGTTTCTCTGTGAAATGTGAAAACTTTACATTTGAAAGTCATTTGCAATCAATTAGAATTCCAGTCCAGACTTGTGTGATGCTTAAATGTGCTACACAGTTTCTCAACACCTCTGTTTCTTCATGTGTGAAATAAAAAATTAAAATATTGCTCCACTTCATAGAAAATCTCATTGATGACGTAAACCATATTTAAATGTCAAATGATTAAAATAGTAAGCAGAATTCTGTAAATGAAAGAATATTTTTTCTTAAATGATTTGTGATCAGAAATGAGACTTGTTGCCTGCTAAATTATGCCTTACTACATTTGGAAGGAATATGTTCATAACTAATGATTTCTCCTTGTTTCGTCTTTTATCAAGCTGTTCTTTGCTGTGTGTGAATCATTATAAGAACAACGAAGTAAGCCCTAATTTTTTCAAGAGTATGTTTGTGAAATATAACTCAAATGTACAACCTCTTCCATCTCTTTATATTTCTTCACCAGACTTCTCTATTTTGTTTTTACCATTGTATCAAATCTCCAATTTTTAAATATTCACCAATGGCAAAGTATGATTTTATGTAGAACCAACTTTTCAAGAACATTATATCCTATTATTTGATATTCAATCTATGTTCAATAATTTTACTTCATTCACCTACTACGTCAATGTGTTTCACAGTGGAAAATTTTAACTCCAACTTAAAAAAATGCTACCAAAATCAAAAATCTTTTGGAAACACAACAGAAATGAAACATAATTCAAGCAATCTAAAAATATAAACTGGAAAAACATATACTGAAATGGAATGAACAGGGGTAGGAATGCAAGCACTGGTAGGAGTTATCCTTGACCACAACATTTGCAGCTATAGCTGAGTAAGAAAAAAAGTTAATCCCAGTGGAATTGCTCTATGGCTAACAGGCAGTATGTAAAGAGTGTTATAATATCAGTTTGTTTTCAGGATAATACACCCTTTTAAAACCTGGACACATTTTGGTGGAAATTGGCTAACACTCACCACTGCTGTTACCTTTGCTTCCTTAGGCACAGTTAGATTCTACTACCAAGATCCTTTGGAGCTAGGTGCACCCAGATGTCCAAATTGTGGCCAGTGGAATATGGATAAATCTCCACAAGGCAACATGCATGCCCCCGACAAGAGCTATGCCCATCTCTTCTGGCTGCCAGGCCAGTAAATAAAAGATCTCTGGTGTATGTACATGAGACAGCTGGTGGGAAGGAACGCAGCAGCTACCTTTATAGACTTCTGTCTTTGATTTCGCACAACTATGCTTCTAATACATTTACTAGAAAGTTAAGTTGGTACAAAAGTAATTGTGGTTCTTGTAGTTACTTTTAATGGCAAAAGCCACAATTACTTTTGCAACAACCTAATAGTGTATATTGCCTTTCTCAGAAAAAACTGTACTTGCCAGAACCATTGCTGAGAAGATTTATAACTTTGTTTACAAGGTTAAAAATAAAATATAACCATGAGAATAAAAAGGATTAGGATGTTGAATTTAAAACATTAAAACCAAAAATAAAGTAAGAGAAAGAACAGATAAAACAACATAAATCCGGGGAATAAAAGTGTACTAAAACAATGATAGACCAACATCTACAAATTCTACCAAAAATGCTGTACCTGGTAGATATTAAACAGCATATGCTGTTGAGGAATGCAATATCTTGAAATCAGGACAAATACTATCTGCAAAGAGGAGTTCTTAAAAGATTTAAGGTAAAGGATTTTGGATGGTGGGGAGAAACAATTACAAGGAAACAGGCGCAAATGGACTCCAGACATGTTTTTGAGAGGGTTTGGACTCTTTCATCTCCTGGACAAATCCAGAAGCCATAACAGTGGAGAAGAGCCACAACAAAGCCCATTGTGATAGGACTCTCAAAATTCAAAGCACTGGCCGGGCGCAGTGGCTCATGCCTGTAATCCCAGCACTTTGGGAGGCCAAGGTGGGTGGATCACCTGAGGTCAGGAGTTTGAGACCAGCCTGGTCAACATGGTGAAACCCCGTCTCTACTGAAAAATGCAAAAAATTAGCTGTGCATCATCGCCTGCGCCTGTAATCCCAGCTACTCAGGAGGCTGAGGCAGGAGAATCACCTGAACCTGGGAGGTGGAGGTTGCAGTGAGCCGAGGTTGCACCACTCCTGTCCAGCCTGGGCAACAAGAGTGAAACTCCGTCTCAAAAGAAAAAAAAGATTGAAAGCAATAATCAGAACAGGCACACCTCATTTAAAAAGAGACACATTCCTAAAAGTGGTATACAGTTTTAATTTTTATTTTTTCTTTTAAACACACAAATTCCTTTTTTAGAACCTAACACAGTGGACACTCTATAAAAATTTTGGGATTGACGAAACCACTGATGGAGGAAACCATGGAGGCTTTCCATCCATTACTCTCACATCACTCTATATATTATGTACACTGCCTCTAATCTACAGATGAGAAATTTTAAGCACAGAGATATTAAACAACTTGCCCAAAGCCACATATATGTCTGCTGACTCTAAAACCCATTGTTTACAACTTGTGGCTTTGTTTGCTAAAAGATCCCTTCCTCTTTAAGTAAAAGAGCAAATTTTACCTTACAAACCATCAGACCCTAAATTAATCTACCTGAAAAATAAAATGTTGGTATGGTGTTTTGAGTTGCTTCAAAGTGAGACACATTAAGGACAAAGTGTTTGAGAACATTTAAAGGTCTTTTAACTTCATTAGGGTTTTAAGTCTGATAGATTTAACATGCCTCTACAAAATGTACAATCTAATCATGTTGAAAGATCAAATCTAGAATAAGCCCTATTAATTAGCACAAGAAATAACAGTGCCATTTGTTGCCATTGGAGGAAATGGTTTTGTTATAGATTTCTAAGAGAAATTAGTTAGATTTTACTTTGAATGCCATAAAATGTTGTTTATATTCTTTTTCAAATAACAATTCTCGTTAATAAGATAACAAAGACATACTGCTTTGTAATTCTTACGAAAATAAATTTGTTAATAATCACTTAAAACAATAGCTTCCATTTGTTTAGTAAATATCGATCAGGTAAATGTTCTGGGCACTTTATAAACATCTTATTTAATCCTTGCTACAATTCTTTAAGATAAAATACTATTTTTCACATTTTATAGGTTCATTAAGGCTTAAATAACTAAAATTATATAGCGTGAATAATACAACCACAGATGCATCTTATTCTAAAGCCCATGCTATCTCCATTGTGTCCTAATTGGAGCTACCTTAAAAGAAATATTACTCAGTGACACCTCCAGTTTGAAGGGATATAATATATGTGCGTGTGTGTGTGTGTGTTTATATATTAATATATAATATTTTAAAATTTAGAACGTAAATTTGTTTTAAAATGAAAAACTTCTAAGAAGAAGCTTTGTATATCAAAGACAATAAATACATTCTGCCATTTGAATAAAATCTTTGTCTAATGAATCATGGCAATTTTACATTATTTAAAAAGAGAAAGGCAACACAGTGTGCATTGGTCATAAGTTGAAAATATTCCATTGTAAAGTCAAAAAATCATAAATAGAACCATTATAAATTAAAGACCAATTGTACAGAAGTTCTAATCTGCCATTTAATTGACTAGTTGTATAACTAACCTTACAAATTTCACTTTAAGTCTTCAAACTTCTTCCATACTGATAATCTAGCTTTCACTTCTTTATTTAACAAATACTAAATTCTAGAAACATTGACAGACTCCAAGAATACTATGATGAAAAACACATTTGTTATGGACTGAATTGTGTCTCCCCTGCCCCCTACCCAAACTAATATGTTGAAATTCTAACTCCCAGTACTTTAGAATGTGACTATATTTAGAGATGGCATCTTTAAAGAGGAAATCAAGTTAAATGAGGTAATTAGGGTGGAACCCAACCCAATATGACTGGTGACTTTATAAGAAAAGGAGAAGATTAGGACACAGATACAGAAGGAAGACCAAATGACAATACAAGGGGAAGATAGCCATCTGCAAGCCAAGGAGAGAGGTCCCAAAGAAAACAACCTTGCCAACCATTGCCAACCACCTTGATCTTGGACTATTAGCTTCAAGAATTGTGAGAAAATAAATTTTTGCTGTTTAAACAATCGAATTTGTGATATTTATTATGGCAGCTCTAGAAAACTAATACATATTTCATGATTTATTTGTGTTCCCTCAGTCATTACCCTAAACATTAATGTAAAAATTTGAAGCTTAAAATTTCTGAAAAAAAAAAATTATGAAAAGGTCAAATCCCAAGAAAGAAACCGTAAGTATTTTTATTTTGGAACTTTAACTGAAATTAGACTTGTACATCAATAAATTTGAGGGGGATGAGACAGACAGAAAAGGCAATTGTTTCCCAAACTGATCTTAACCAATCTCTTTGAAAATGTTTTCCCAAAAGTCTAATAATTCCAGGAATTCTCTGAACTTGGAGGCAGCTTAGAGCAATGGACAGATCGTTGACCTTACAGACAGTTAAATCTCAGCAGCTAGCTGACTCTGGGCAAGTTATTTAGCATTTCTTAGCCTCGATTGCTAATATGAAAATTAGGAAACTCATAGTTTGACTCAAATGAAATAATCCAAATTAAAGCGATTTTTATACTTGAAAGTACCTTACAATGTTTTCATACGGAATAATTTTCCTGCTTTAGCAATCTAAATAGCCCTATCAGAAAAGGATATCAATGAATTTCTAATCTAAACTAGACTATTGCTAAGAGACAACATTAAGTTTACCAGTTCCTGGAAACTATTCATTTTAAAAACACTACATTCAGTATTCTGGAATTTCCTCAATTCTCCTTGAGCATTCAAATAATGAGCAGAGACCTTGAGACAAGATTTGGGGTGAGAAAGTAAAAATAAATTCAGACACCAAAAATCTGCCCTGACATTCATCAGGCTGGAATTATAGGCCCAGATAAAGCTGGCTGGAAAGTTAAAAGGAAACACTATTTCACCCAAGGATATGCTGCCATTATAAAGTATCATCACAACCCCTTTCTTTGAATGTCTACTGCTTTCTTACTGAAAAACTTTGTTCTGTAAAATCAAAGACAATCAGAGAATTTGCTTCTGAAATTCTCTCAGTAAAAATGAAATATCCCACTCTTGTCTGGAGGTTCTAAGTCACTTTGACACAGATAAGTAGCCTCTATTTAGGATCCAGGAAATACCTTCAGATAAGGGTTTGGGGACCCAATATTCAACATCTATCTTATCTTTATTGCTTCCAAGGAAACAAGTCCATTGCCACACCCACATCTAAAGCATTTACACATAGCCTCACTCCTTCCTTTCCTTTGAGCCTATCAAACACTAATATATTTAAAGTAGTTCCCATTCTTCATTTCTGACTGTGCTTATTTATACTTCTCTCTCCCCTCCCTCCTCCTCTTCCTTCCACTCTCTTTTAAATCAAACATGCCAGAAGTTGTTTACTTTAATCTTATCAAAAAAAACTCAGTCATTATTGATCCTCTTTATTCTGTGTTTTGTTTGATCAGTATCTTCTCTATTATTTCCTTTTATCCATTTTATTGAATTTATTCTGTCCTTTTTCTAACATGTTAAATTGGATACTTGGCTTATTAATTTTTTTCCTTTCCTTTTTCTATGTATTTTCCTTGGTTGGAATTTTTATGCTTCCTGAAACAGAGAATTATGTCTTCCATCAATTCTGGAAATTTTTCATCCAGGACTTAAAAATTGCTTCTGCCACATTAATTCTAGTCTCTTCTGGAACTCCAATGGGTGATATCAGCTCTTGTCATTCTAATGTCCATGTCTTTTAACCATTCTTTCACGTTTTTCATCTCTTTGTGATAATTTCTTTAACTCTATCCTTTATTTCGTTAATTTATAATTTTCTTTTGTATAATCTTCATTTAAACCATCTACTTTTTAGTTATTATAATTTTCATTTTTAGGAGTTCTATTTTGTAATTTTTATTTCCTATTCTGCCCCATCTTTTTAATTATATCTTATTCCTCTCATATTAGAGAGTACATGCTTTATTTAAACATTTTAAACATTATATGAAGTGTTTAGTGATATTTTCTGGTAAGTATTACTTACAGTGATTTATTTCTCATGTATTTTGTAGTTTTCATTCTCAATTCATGTTTTATTAAAGCTGTTCTTAGGTAACTCCATGAAGCCTGGGTTGAAGCTACATTCAGTAAAAGATGATATGCATTTGCTTCTGCCAATCACCTGAGTGCTTTCGAATTTGAACTACCTAAAGTTTTTTTTGTTTTTGTTTTTTCAGCTCTAGACTGCTCAGACTACAAAAATGATATAAATTTTGACTGGGCACAGTGGGTCACGCCTGTAATCCCAGCACTTTGCAAGGCCAAGGTGGGTGGATCACCTGAGGTCGGGAGTTCGAGACCAGCCTGACCAACATGGAGAAACCCTGTCTCTATTAAAAATACAAAATTAGCTGGGCATGGTGGCGCATGTCTGTAATCCCAGCTACTTGGGAGGCTGAGAAAGGAGAATCGCTTGAACCCAGGAGGCAGAGGTTGCATGGTGAGCCAAGATCGCACCACTGCACTCCAGCCTGGGCAACAAGAGTGAAACTCCGTTTAAAAAAAAAATGACATAAATTTTAACTTGAAAGTGATATCAGGGCTGCCTTTGTGGTTATCAATTTTCAGAGCAGATATTTCTATTGTTTTCTACGAGAGCCCAGGCTAACACATACCTTCTTGCCAAGTTGTCTTGCTTATCTTCCTTATTTGACAGGGAGACATTTTTTTTCACCTCTACCCTCACATTAATCATAGAGTTAATTTCTGGCTTTATGTGGGTTCTCAGAGATATCTTCACATCTGTGTGTATACTAGGCTTTTTCTCCTCCACTGCCTGGTCATTAAAACAGGATTACCATAATTAGCAAATGCCCTCTAGATAGCTATGATATCAGCAACCACCTACAATTCTATTTCCAACTCATCTTCTTTTTTGGCCCCCACAGACTTCCTTTACTTATTTGTGAGCTCACTTAGGAATTTTAAAATATTGTTGCTACTCCATCAAGTATTTGTAAATATCTTATATTAGAGATTTTTTCAGGACATTTTATCTGCAATTTTGCTGGTAATGAAACTCAGTTCACTCTTCAACCAACCCCAATCTGGGGCTTTTATTCTCATCATTACATTGAAACTATTCACACAAAGATAAAACTTTGCTATAATTTTCTATGAGTCTCAATTTATTTGGCCTCTCAGAAGTTTTCGGTGGAATTGAATTATCTTTCCTTCTTCTCCATTCTCAGCTTCCATAACTCTATATTCTTTTTGTTTCCTCCTACCCACGTAGCTTTTTTCTGCCTCCTTTGTTTGCTCTTCCTCCATATTTCTAAACATTGAAACCACTCAGAGCTTGTTTCTGGTCATCTCCTCAATCTACATTCTCATCCTAGGAAATCTTGACCACTTCCATGGCTTTATATTATGCACATGCCAACAACTCTTAAATGTGTATCACCAACCCAAAATTATCCTCTAAATTCCAAATCTACATCTCTAACTACCTACATAACATATCTGCCTGTACATCGCACAGGGATCTCAAACTTCATCTTCTAATCTAACCCATATCTGCAAATGATACATCCATCAACCTACTTATTATTGTCAAAAGTCTAGTGGCTAGCCTTGATAACTTCTTCAACTTCTCTGCCACTAACTCACATCCAAACCATTACCAAATTCCATAAATACTACCTAAAGATACATATCTTAAATCTACCCACTTCTCTCCATCTCCAACAGCAGACCAAGTCACCAACATTTCTTACCCACAATATTGCAACAGATGTAACTGATTTCACTGTTTACTCAGTAACCACCACCTTCCACCCCCAATACACAATATCTATAGTGATTTGAAAATATTAAACTGGCTCATGCCACTCTCTAAACCAAAAAAATTGTGACTTGCTTTATTGTAATATTCACTTTCTTGCAGTGGTCTGGAACTGAACTCACAATACCTCCAAGCTTTGTTTATATATGTAACTTCTTATAAGCTTCTTAACTCTTCTCAGACTCAAATTTCCACATTTATTAAATAAGGGTAGTAAAAATACCTAACTCAGAATTATTGTGACAATTACATTAGATAATTTAGACAATTTGTATATAGTACCTAGCATAGTACCTAGCCCACAGTAAGCCCCCAATACATTCTTTTAATGCAACAGGGTCTTGCTATGTTGCCAAGGCTGGTCTTGACCTCAAGCAATCCTCCTGCCTCAGCCTCCCAAAGTGCTATGATTACAGGTGAGCCAGCATGCCCTGCCCCATTTTTAATTTTGTTTATTTTTATATTGCTCTGTCACAGAAATTGAGACTAGCTGGTCTTAATTCCTTTTATATTCTATAAATTCACTCCAGGCTTTTGCATGTTGAGTAGCTGAAATTTCTTTTTTTTAATTCAGTAAAATACTGTATTTTCTAATGTATTAAATGAAAGCCAAGAAAATATCAAATTAACTTTAAAAGCAAATCTTTACTCTTTAAAGAAAAAATACAAACTGTGGTATTTTTATAATAGATTATATTTTACATAAGATAAATAAAATCACTAATGCATCTATATGCTTGGTTTCCTTAAACTACAATGAACCACAGAATGTGTGGAAAATGGGTTTAGTTTTTGGTGAAAAATAAACATCTTGGAAAAAACAGGTAGTTTTTTTTTTTTAACTGTCTATGCACAGGCACTGACATAACCAAGACTTAATGGCCACTACTTCCTTTTCCTTGTCCAAAGCAGCCATTTCCATAGCTCCCCCTTCCATATCCTCACTGGCATCCCCCAGATCCTCTGTAGCCTCCACTAGACCTTCTGTAGTCTCCACCAGAGCTACCACTATAGCCACCTCAGTTATGTCCTCTATAGTCTCCACCACCATCTCTACCATATCCTTCCTGATAGGGTGGAGTAGTGCCACCATAGCCTCCACTACTATAGCCTCCATCGCTGTAGCCACTGCCATAGCCTCCAACACCATAACTAGAATGTACCTCTCTATATCTACTTCCATTGTCACATCAGGCCATCTTGGGAGGATGTGGACCATCTCCATACTGTGTATTGCCAATCACAAGATTGATAACAGGAGCTAAGGGCCTAGAGATTTGGTGGATCATGTTCAGCATATATTAATTAAAAGGGTCCAACTGGCTGAAGATATCAGGTTGTTTGTTACTTCAACAACCAGAGACTCCAAGATTTCCTGGAAAGCAGTAATGCAGGCAGCATCTTCATGGGATATTTGCAGTTTAATTCAGTCATCTACAAGAACAATCTGACTATCACATTATACTTTCTTGAAGGCAAAGAGAAGCAACTTCAGGGAGGTGACTAAGGTCATGCCTTTAGCAGAGATGGCTCAGATTCAAGTACACCTGATCAAAGACAATATTTGAACCCGAGCCATCTCTGCTAAAGGCATGGCCTTAGTCACCCCCTGCTTTTCACCAAACACAAAGAAAAGAGAGGAGCACTTCATGTCTTGCTACTAAAAAAACAATTAACAGACAATTTGTGGATAAGTGCATTATGCCCTTCATGGTGAGAATATTTCTCTTTTCCTTCTGATAGCATCATTTGGGTACACACCAAAGGCCAAGAGGGAGACAACAACATCCAAATTATTATCTGGTCCAGTGTTAGTAAACACTTGTGTCAGTAATATTCTGGAAATCCAGAATTAATATGAATCTCTTTGAGCTAAACTTTGGCTTCATAAGTCATTCTTAGTGTAGCCCTATTGAGTTTTTTGTGCTCACAAAATTGAATCTTAGCTTCTTCTCTACCCATTCTAGAATCATTCCAGGATTGGAATACTGATAAAAAGGATACATAATCAGAAAATGGGTTTCCAGCAAAATTTCAGTGGATATATCCCACTTTCCTTCATCAATGAAAACAGGTAGCAGCAGAGATGGTATAGATAGGATCTGTCTCATAGAAAATACACCCCATTATCATCATTTTGCCAAGATGAGGCTCAATGGAGAGTTTAGTCAGGACCTATCCTAGAGAATTAAACTTATCATTGCCATCTAATACATCAAGCTCTCTAAGAGTGTGCTCTGCCTAAATCAAAAGATCCAAAGGTGGAGGTCCTTGGATTGCCTTGGCCAGAAATTAGCCAATTTCTCCCAGACACAGGAGTTTCATACTCAACATAATCACCCCTCACTTTTGTCTTTTTTTTTAATTTTATTTGGGTTTAGGGGTACATGCACAGAATTGTTGTATAGGTAAACTATGTCACAGGGGTTTGGTGTACAGATTATTTGGTCACCCAGGTAAGCATAGTACCCAATAGGTATTTTTTTATGCTCTCCTTCCTCCCACCCTCCACCCTTAAGCAGGCCCTGGTGTCTGTTGTTCCCCTTTGTGTCCATGTGTTTTAATTGCTTAGCTCTGACTTGTAAGTAAGAACATATGATATTTGGTTTTCTGTTCCCAAGATAATGGTCTCTAGCTCCAACCATGTTGCTGCAAAGGGAATGATCTCATTCTTTTTTATGGTTGCATAGTACTCCATGGCATATATGTACCACATTTTCTTTATCTAGTATACCATTGATGAACATTTGGGTTGATTCCATGTCCTTGCTATTGTGAATAGCGCTGCAATAAACATACATATGCATGTGTCTTTATGGTATAATGATTTCTATTACTTAGGGTATATACCCAGTAATGAGATTGCTGGGTCAAATGGTAATTCTGTTTTAAGTTCTTTGAGAAATCATCACACTGCTTTCTACAATGACTGAACTAATTTATACTCCCACTAGCAGTGTATAAGCATTCCCCTTTCTCCTCAACCTCACCATCATCTGTTATTTTTTGACTTTTAATAATGGCCAGTCTGACTGGTATGAGATGGTATCTCATTGTGGTTTTGATTTGCATTTCTCTAATAATTAGTGATGTTGAGCATTTCTTCATATTCTTGTTGACCACATGTATGTCTTTTGACATGTATGTCCTTTGCCCACTTTTTAATAGTATTGTTTGGTTTTTGCTTGTAAATTTGATTATGTTCTGTATTGATTTTGTATATTGCACCTTTGTCAGATACATAGTTTGCAAATATTTTCTCCCATTCTGTAGGTCGTATCTTTATTGATATTATAGTTTCTCGTGCTGTGCAAAAGCTGTTTAGTTTAATTAGATCCAATTTATCAATTATTATTTTTGTTGCAATTGCTTTTGGCATCATTGTCATGAAATCTTTGCCAGGTCCTATGTCCAGAATGGCATTTCCTAGGTTTTCTTCCAGAGTTTTTATAGTTTTAGGTTTTACATTTAAGTCTTTAATCCATCTTTAGTTGATTTTTGTATATGGTGTAAGAAACGGGTCCAGTTTCAATCTTCTGAATATTGCTAGCCAGTTATCCCACCACTATTTATTGAATAGAAAGTCCTTTCCCCGTTGTTTGTTTTTGTTAGTTTTGTGGAAGATCAGATAGTTTTAGGTGTGCAGTTTTACTTCTGGGCCTCGATTCTGTTTCATTGGTCTATGTGTCTGTTTTTGTATCAGTTTTTTCATTACTACAGCCTTGTAGTATAGTTTGAAGTCAGGTAACATGATACCTCCAGCTTTGTTCTTTTTGCTTATAATTGTTTGGGGTATTTGGATTCTTTTTTGGCTCTACATAAATTTTAGAATAGTTTCTTTCTAATTCTGTGAAGAATGTCATTGATAGTTTGATAGGAATAGCATTGAATCTGTAAATTACTTTGGACAATATGGTCATTTTTATAATATTGATTCTCCCTATCCATGAGCATGGAATGTTTTTCCATTTGTGTGTGTCATCTCTGATTTCTTGGAGTAGTGTTTTGTAATTGTCCTTGCAGAGATTTTACACCTCCCTAGTTAGCTACATTCCTAGGTATTTTATTCTTTTTCTGGCAATTGTAAATGGGATTGTGTTCCTGATTTGGCTCTCCACTTAGATGTTGTTTGTATATAGGAATGTTACTAATTTTTGTACATTGATTTTGTATCCCAAAACTTTGCTGAAGTTATCAGATCAAGAAGCTTTTAGGCAGAGACTATAGTGTTTGCTAGATATCGAATCATGTTGTCTGCAAGCAGGGATAGTTTGACTTCCTCTTTTCCTATTTGGATGCCTTTTATTTCTTTCTCTTGCCTGACTCCTTGGGCCAGGACTACTAGTACTATGCTGAATAAGAGTAGTGAGAGGGTATACTGGTCTCATTCTGGTTATCAAGGGGACCACTTCCAGCTTTTGCCTATTTAGTATGATGTAGGCTGTGGGTTTGTCATAGATGGCTCTTATTATTTTGAAGTATGTTCCTTCAGTGCCTAGTTTCTTGAGGGTTTTTACATAAAGCGATGTTAAATTTTATTGAAAGCTTTTTTGCATCTATTGAGATAATCATGTGGTTTTTGTTTTTAGTTCTGTTTATGTGTTGAGTCTTATTGATTTGCATATGTTGAGCCAAGCTTGTATCGCAGGGATGAAGCCTACTTAGTTATGGTGGATTAGATTTTTGATGTGCTGCTGAGTTCAGTTTGCTACTATTTTGTTGAGGATTTTTGCATCTATTTTCATCAAGATGTTGACATTTTTATTGTGTCCCTGCCAGGTTTTGGTATCGGGATGATACTGGTCTCATAGAATAAGATACAGAGGAGCCCCTGCTCCTCAATTTTTAGGATTAGTTTCAGTAGGAGTGGTACTAGCTCTTCTTTATACAACTAGTTGAATTCAACTGTGATTCTGTCTGGTCCTGGGCTTTTTTTGGTTGGTAGGCTTTTCATTACTGATTCAATTTTGGAATTCACTATTAGCCTGTTCAGGGATTCCTGGTTCACTCTTGGGAGGTTGTATGTGTCCAGGAATTTATCCATTTCTTCTAGGTTTTCTGGTTTGTGTGCATAGAGGTGTTCATAGTAGTTCTGATGGTTATTTGTATTTCTGTGGGGTTGGTGGTAATGTCCCCTTTGTCATTTCTGACTGTGTTTATTTGGATTTTCTATATTTTCTTCTTCATTAGTCTAGCTAGCAGTCTATCTATCTTATTTATTCTTTCAAAAAACAAACTCCTGGATTTATGGATCTTTTGTATGATGTTTTCACATCTCAAATTCCTTCAGTTCAGCTCTAATTTTGGTTATTTCTTGTCTTCTGCTAGCTTTGAGATTGGTTTGCTCTTGTGTCTCTAGTTTCTCAAGGTGTGATGTTAGGTTGTTAATTTTAGATCTTTCAAACTTTTCAATGTGGGCATTTAGTGCTATAAACTTCCCTCTTAACACTGCCTTAGCTGTGTCCTAGAGATTCTTGTATGTTCTGTCTTTGTTTTCATTTGGTCAAAGAATTTCTTGATTTCTGCCATAGTTTCCCTATTTACTCTTGAAAATCATTCAAGAGTAGGTTGTTTCATTTCCATGTAATTGTATGGTTTTGAGCAATTTTCTTGGTATTGGTTTCTCTTTTATTGTACTGTGATCTGAAAGTGTGGTTGGTATGATATCAATTGTTTTGAATTTGCCAAGGATTATAACTTTAGAGTTGTGCCATATGGTGATGAGAAGAATGTTTTTGAACAGAGAGTACTGCAGGGTTTTATTAGGCCCATTTGGTTAAGTGTTGAGTTCAGGTCCTGAATATCTGTTAATTTTTTGCCTCAATGATCTGTCTAATACTGTCAGTAGGGTGTTGAAGTCCCGTACTCTAATTGTGTGGGAATCTAGGTCTCTGAGAAATTGCTTTATGAATCCAGGCACTCCTGTATTAGGTGCATATATATTTAGGATACTTAAGTCTTCTAGTTGAATTAAAACTTTTACATTATGTAATGCCCTTCTTTGTCTTTTTTTTTTTTAATCTTTGTTGGGTTTAAAGTCTCTTTTGTCTGAAATTAGGACAGCAACCCTTGCTTTTCCATTTGATTGGTAGTTTTCCATTTGCTTGGTAGGTTTTTCTCCATCCCTTTGTTTTGGGCCTATGAATGTTGCTGCATGTGAGATGGGTCTCTTGAAGACAGCATACCATTAGGTCTTGCTTCTTTATCCAGCTTGCCACTCTGTGCCTTTTAACTGGGGGCATTTAGCCCATTCATATTCAAGGCTAATATTGATGCTGATTTGATCCTGTCATCATATTGTTAGCTGGTTATTATGCAGACTTGCTTGTGTTGTTGCTTTATGGTGTCACTGGTCTATATGCTTAAGTATGTTTTGGTAGTGGCTGGTAATGGTCTTTCTTTTCCATATTTAGCACTCCTTTCATGACCTATTGTAAAGCAGCAAGTCTGGTGGTAATGAATTCCCTCATTTGCTTGTCTGAAAGGGATTTTATTTCTCTCTAATTTATGAAGCTTAGTTTGTCTGGATATAAAATTCTGAGTTGAAAATTATTTTCCTTAAGAATGCTTAATATAGGCCCTTAATCTCCTCTGGCTTGTAGGGTTTCTGCTGAAAAGTCCACTGTTGACCAGATGGGATTTCCTTTCTAGATGAACTGTCCCTTCTCTCTAGCTGCCTTTAACATTTTTTCTTTCATTTCAATGTTGAAGTATCTGATGATTATGTGTCTTCGGGATGGTCCTCTTATTTAGTATCTTGCTGAAGGTCTCTGCATTTCCTGAATTTGAATGTTGACATCTTTAGTGAGGCTGGGGAAGCTTTCATAGGTGATATTCTAAAATATGTTTTCAAGTTGCTTGCTTTCTCTCCATCTCTTTCAGGGACATCAATGAGTCATAGATTTGGTTTCTTTACATAATCCCATATTTCTTGGAGGTCTTGTTCATTCTTTTATACTCTTTTTTCTTTATTTTTGTCTGACAATTATTTCAACAAGCCAGTCTCTAAGCTTTGACATTTTTTCCTCAGATTGGCCTATTCTGCTGTTAACACTTGTGATTGCATTATAAAATTCTTGCAGTATGTTTTTCAGCTCTATCAAATCTGTTTGGTTATTCCTTATAATGGCCATTTTTATCTATCAGCCTCTGTATTTTTTTAATGATCGTTAGCTTTCTTGCACTGGACTTTGACATTGTTTTCAATCTCAATGATCTTCATTCCTATCTATATTCTGAATTCTATTTCTGTCATTTCAGCCATTTCAGTCTGGTTAAGAATACTTGCTGGGGAACTAGTGAGGTCATTTGGAGACACTGGCTTTTTGAGTTGCCAGAGTTCTCGCACTGGTTCTTTTTCATCTGTGTTGGCTTGTGTTCCGATAACTGAAGTGTAGTTTCAGTACAGTTAGTATACTTCTTTTCTGGGTGTTTTCAGAGGGCTGAGGCTTTGTGCAAGGTCTTTATTTGTAGTTGAATTCTTTTTCCTGGTTTCAAATATTAGTAAAGTACTTTTGGTGTTGAATTTTGGGCTGTGATCCAGTAGGTGGCACTTAACACATAGTGGCCTGTAGGTAGTCACTTAATCAACAGTGTGGCTCCTCTGTATTTCCTCATGATTGCAGCCATGCTTCTTCTCAGTGCTCTGAAAGTACAGGTTCCTCTACCACTTGAGTGCTGACTGCAAATCTTGGCTTGGGACTCTTGGGCAGAAGGGGAAGGGACCTTAACAGTGGTTATGGCAGAGAGCCTTTCACCTGTCTCTTGGGGTTCCAACCCAGAGAATTGTGGAGCCATTATTAATCAGTGCAATTGGCTCTGGATGGGGCACCTGTGCTTTGGGCTCAAGCTAGGGAGACCCACCTGGTGATGAGAGGGTGTCAGGGACAGGTAACAGGGAGACAGACTGGCCTCTTCTCCCTAGGGCAACAGCAGCTTGCTGGAGGTGTGGTTAAAGCACTCAGGGTCTTTGCTCCTTCTCCAATTCAAGGACAGCAAGGTCACTACCACTGCAGTGGCAGTAGCAGAGGTGTTTTTGGTTGACTTCATGAGTTCTACCTCAGAAAAATGTAGAGCCAATGCTACTGGGAAAATTCAGCCAGGAGGTAAGGCAGTTGTTCTGCTGGCTCTGCTTGTTGAGGAGTGGGGGTTCGAGCGTTCACAGGGACGAGCGACCAGGCTTCTCTCCATATGGTGACTGTGGTGTATTGGAAGCTCAGGTGAAGCCCTCAGGCTCTTGGTTTCTTCCCCAGACCAAGGGTAGCAGGGGCAGAACCATTGCTGTGGCAGTGGCAGAGGGTCTGCCAGTTGTCTCAGGGAGACCCACCCCAGGGAAACTCAGAGACATTCAGTGGGTATGCTTAGCTGTGGGTGGGTGGCTATTATGTGGTGCAAAGCCGGGGCCCTGCCTGGTAAAGAGTGAGGGGTGGGAGCTCCCAGGGAAGACAGATCACTCCTTTCCATATAGTGGCTGTAGTGTGCTGGAGATGCCCATGTAGTGACTGGCCCTTTGTTTCTTTCACACCCAAGAGTGGTTAGGGTGGTACCACTGCAGCTGCAATTCCAGAGGGGTTGTGGGCTGTCTCCAGGATTTCCTCCTCAGAGAAATGCTGAACCACCTCCAACCGAAATATTCAGGTTGAAGCAAGTTAGCTGTGCTGGAATCCCAGGCTGAGAGGCCCTGCCTAGTAAGAAACAAGTAAGGTCCAGGACCCATGTGGAGAACACTCTGGCCACTTTTCCATGGGATGGCTGTGCTGTACAGGAGATCTGCACCACTCCCTAAACACCAAGTACTCTCCAGAGCCTGAAAGCTACGTTGGCATGGGCTGACAGACAAAAAAGGTAACCAGCCTCTCTTCCTGGGATCTCCATCCCAGGGAAGTGCAGAGCTGCTACCAGCCTAAGAGCCCAGACAGGGGGTGGCTGGAGACCCAGGCCACTGGGCCTCATCCTGTGAGATGCAGTGGAGGTGAGGCCTGGAGTCCATTGCTGCTCAGCCCTCTGGATTCAGCCACTTTCCTGGGGGAATGAAGGGAGCCCGACCTCTCCTACTGCTGGAGCTCCAGTCACTAATGCTGGGATACCTAGGAATTCATGGCTCCCAGGATTCCATGTGTGCCTGGGCAGTAGCTCTGCCCAGACTCCACACAGCTCTCCATGTCAGTCTGGAAGCCCTGGTGGAGTAGGCTTATGCATGGATCACCTGAGCCCAGGGTGGCAAAGGTCCATGGCAGAACTGTGAGTCCCTGGGGACTCTCACTCACTCACCATTTTCTGGCAGTGTGGGAGCCTCCTCTGGCTCCATGCCACTCCTGGGTGGGCAGTTGTCCTGTCTCACTTTACTCCATTCTCCATTGGTCAAGTTGTTTCCTTGATGAACCCCAATGTTTCCACCTAGATGTTCCAGTTGAAGATACAGCAGTTAATCACCACTTTCTTCTCTCTGTGAGAGAGGTGCACACTAGATACTTATAGTCAGCCATCTTGGCCTCTCCCATGATCACCCCTCACTTTTCAATATTTTAATCAATTTGCCTTGTCTCTAGTCCAATTTCTTCACAATTGTTCTCCATTGAAGGATCCTGAATAGAAGCTCTAGTTCCTTGATCTTTGTAGAGCAAATTCCTGCTTTGAAAAACTAAGACCAAGGTTAGACATCTTATAATTTATGTATATTTGTGAGGTTTATCTTTGTCGATGTTGGTGTTGGTAAGGTTTTATTTGGGATGAGGTTTGAGGTTTTGTATTTTCATTTGTTTTGCCTTTTGGCTTTTTTGTTGGTTTGATTTGTGGTGGTGCTCATTTATTGGCCTTCACTAGAAAATGAAGAGTAATTTCTCAAAGAACCACTGCAAATATATGTTTTCATTTAAAAGCTTCTATTCTTAAACTTTACTATTCATACAGAAACAGCAATCATCTTAACTGGACTTGGATTCCTATGGAAGTTATACACACTAGGGAATCCAGCATATAAAGATAAAAAGACTGTAGACTACATATATATTAACATCATTTCTTCCTAGTTAATGTAAAACACTCTTCTCATCACTTTTCCTCTCTTGGTTTCCTTTTTCAGCCTCAAGTTTATTATATACTCCATTTGAATGTGTCAGGATGCTTGCCAAAGTGAATAGAAGAGAGAAAAGAATATAGTTGAGGGAGAAAATAGATATTTCTCTTCTTTCAGGTGTATTGACAATTGTGACAAAACTTATTTTTATAAGGAAAGAGAACACAAGAAAACTGACATTTGGGCAAAAAATAGTTGTGCAGTTTCCTGGCTGATCTCTATCATATTTGAGTCTGAATATGCTGCCATGATTGGAGTATATACCATAGCAATACTGAGAGTGAGAGAAGTCCTTGAGTACCTGTGACTGAAGAGGCCAGTGATGGGAAGTACTCATTCATTTTTTTAGCAGTTTTAATGTGTTTACTTAGGCAGAGGGAATACTCCTTGATCTTCATCTTTATTATCTCTACTATCTTCACTTCTCCAATCCACATGCAGCAGCAAAAAGGTGACAGAAACTGACAAAGGGAGATGTCAATCTAGCATGTAGTGAACTCCCTATTATGGACTGAATAAAGCAATGGCAACAAAAGCCAAAATTGACAAATGGGATCTAATTAAACTAAAGAGCTTCTGCACAGCAAAAAAAACTACCATCAGAGTGAACAGGCAACCTACAGAATGGGAGAAAATTTTTGCAATCTACTCATCTGACAAAGGGCTAATATCCAGCATCTACAATGAACTCCAACAAATTTACAAGAAAAAAACAAACAACCCCATCAAAAAGTGGGCAAAGGATATGAACAGACACTTCTCAAAAGAAGACATTTATGCAGCCAAAAGACACACGAAAAAATGCTCATCGTCACTGGCCATCAGAGAAATGCAAATCAAAACCACAATGAGATACCATCTCACACCAGTTAGAATGGCGATCATTAAAAAGTGAGGAAACAACAGGTGCTGGAGAAGATGTGGAGAAATAGGGACACTTTTACACTGTTGGTGGGATTGTAAACTAGTTCAACCATTGTGGAAGTCAGTGTGGCTATTCCTCAGGGATCTAGAACTAGAAATACCATTTGACCCAGCCATCCCATTACTGGGTATATACCCAAAGGATTATAAATCATGCTGCTATGAAGACACATGCACACGCATGTTTATTGTGGCACTATTCACAATAGCAAAGACTTGGAACCAACCCAAATGTCCAACAATGATAGACTGGATTAAGAAAATGTGGCACACGTACACCATGGAATACTACGCAGCCATAAAAAAGGATGAGTTCATGTCCTTTGTAGGGACATGGATGAAGCTGGAAACCATCATTCTCAGCAAACTATCGCAAGGACAAAATACCAAACACCGCATGTTCTCACTCATAGGTGGGAATTGAACAATGAGAACACATGGACACAAGAAGGGGAACATCACACACTGGGGCCTGTTGTGGGGTGGGGGGAAGGGGGATAAATAGCTGGCTATTTTTATGTACTCCACCAGCACCAGACAGCCACCCCATGCAACAGGAAACAGGTCGCCAGGCCAGCCCAGAAGCCACAGCCCAGAACGGAGTGAAGGGACTGAATGAGCTGTAACACAAACTAACTGAAACCCATGCCTTCTGCCAATTCACTGTGCTGCTGGAAGCAAGAAGAGAAGAGTTACAACCCTTCTGGGAGCCCAGGCCTCAGGGCTCCCCAGGTCAAAGCTGTGACATGCTGTAACACTGCCTTTGGGGTTCTGTGGTTGCTGGCATCTTCAAGTTTTGGGGGCACCACTGCTTTCCCCTTGTCTAGACATGGGCACCTAAGATGGAAGCCACTTGCAGTACATCTGGTCTAGCTGCAGCCTCACACAGAGCTGGCGCCTGGAGCCGCCTGCCCTGTGGCAGTAGCCGGCACACCTGGCTTGCCCTTGGTGGGCCTGGATCTGGGCCAGTAGCAAAAGCCAAGGACAGCCTGCTGGGCTGAGTGGGCAGAGCTAGCTCAGTCGTCCTGAGTGAAACTTGAGCAGAGGCACCATTGGCCACAATGTCCCCAGGTGGCAAAACAGCACCCCAAAAATCCTGTGTCAAAATGATGCAAAGTAATAATCATTTCTGGACTTTTTGCCCAGTTAAATAATTATTCAAAAGCAGAAGGAAATAAAAACAGCTTCAGTTTTAAACAAGCAAGAGCAATGTTTATCATTAGCATATATGTTTAAAAGAACTATATTTTTTAAAAAATTTAATGAAGAAAAACATTGAACATGAAGAGACCAGAGTGAAGAAATAAATTAGCAAACATGAGTATATCTGAAAAAGTATTGACTATAAATGTAAATTTTTAACATAATGACCACTTTTAAAAGGTTTAAAAATTAAGGTGAAAATAAAATATTATACAATATATCGAAAAATAGAATAAATAAAAAGATAAAGTATTCTACAGTTCAGAAAAAAGGTATATTCCCTAGAGGTAGACTTGTAGACAAAAATACATAAATATTTGTTAAATTTAGAATTTATTGAGTCAAATATGCATGTTAAAAATGAAAAGGTAGCAAAGAACAGAAGTAGAAGTCACAACTTTCAAACCAGTAAAAGGAAGAAAGAATAAAGAAAATTTGATCAATCTGATACAAAGCGAGAAAGGAAATAAAAGGAAGTATAGGAAAATACATATAGTAAATAAAAACCACAAAAGACAATAGAAATAATTCCAAATATATCGGTAGCCTCAATAAATATAAACAGAATAAACAATTACTTAAAATATAGATAGTCATGTTGAATTAAAAAACTCCAACTCTATGGTTCTTAACAACAGATGTACCTAAAGTATAACAATGAAGAAATACTGGCAGTAAAAGTGTAAAAATGATGAAATAAAAAAATTAACCAAAACAGTTAAATTGTTAACAACCAAAATAGACTTCATGCAAAGATCATTATTGATAAAGAAGCTACTTATGTAATAGTCAGAAGACTAATTTATCAAAAAAAAGAACAAGCCTGAAACTGTTTTTCTTTACAACATAGCCTCTCAATAGATAAGCAAAAAATTACAGACTTATGAAAATATGAATTGAATCTGTATATATCTTATCATATAGACTCAAAATCCACAAAGGAAAACTTAACAAGATTACAAGAAAAAATTAACAAGTTTCCAACCATGGTGAGCTTTTAAAATATATTTCCATTAGTAATTAATGGATCAAGCAGAGAAAAAATTGAACTGTGCTGTTCTGAAGGGTTAGATTTTAAAATGCTAACGATTTGAGAATAAATTCTTTTAAAAACCCAGCCTATGAAATATATCAAGAAAAAGATTGTACTCTTTTGAGGTCATTTCTCAATTATAGATACACTGATCAGGAGCAACTGTATCCAACAGAACTTTCAGCAATAATAAAATTGTTCTCTATCTGTGTAGTCAAATAAGGTAAGCTTTAAAATCAAGTGTGATTAAAACAACTAAGGAATTAATTTTAATTTTAGTTTTAATTCATTTAATTTAATTAAAATATACTTAATTTATTAATTTATTCCATTTAATTTAAATTTAAATGGCCACACGGTTACCATACTGACAGTGAAGTTTTACAGTAGTATTAGTAAAAAGTTTATATCTTTCAATGCTTACATTAGAAAAGAAAAATGGTCAAAATGAACAAGCAAATTTCCTAATTTAAAAGGCAGAAAAAATATACAATTGAACATAGAAAGGAAAAAGCAACAAAGAGTAGAAAATAATAAAATTTCTAAAAAGTTACAAAAATTTTAAAGACTAATAAGATAGATAAGCAAGCCTCTGGCAAAAATAATTAAGAAAAATAAAATACGTAAATATAAAATTTTGGGAGTGAAAAATGGACAGCAAACTTTTTAAATTTAACCAAGTACAGTAACAACTTCATGACCAAAATTTAAAATAAACAGGTAATTTTCTAAAATAAATACAATTTTTTTAAGTTTAAGAAGAAACAGAAGAAATGAACAGATTTAAACTTAAAAAGACATCAAAGTGTAGCAAAACTGTACCAAGATAAAACAGAGCAAAACAAAAATCTTCCCAGACAGTTTGACCAATTCTACCAAACTAAAAAATTAATCTCTACCTTATATAAACATTCTAAAAAATAGAAAAAAAAATTAAATTCTAACCCATGTATTATCCTAATATAACCTTGAACCCAAAATCAACCAGAGTACAAAAAATAAACATTATATGCCAATTTTATTTATGTGTCAAAACTCTATAAAAGAATATTTTCTAGCAATGTAATTTTTAATTATACCACATAAAACTATGAAAGCAAGGATGCTTTGCTAATATAAACTCTATTGCTGTAATTTTTCCAATCAACAGAGTAAAGAGAAACTAACAAAATTATCTCAAAAGAGAATACTATTAGATAATAATAAAGACTGCTGGCTGTGTTCCACAGTTCAAAGTTCTATATCTATAAATTTATTTATTCTTCACAGCAATGTCTGATGTATTTTTATTTTCATTTTATTTTCTTATTAGGCATTGTCATTGCCTAATAAAATAGGCAATAACAAATAACAAAGCTGTGGCAGAGAGAAGCTCAATGTCATCCAGCTTACTAGTGGCAAGTCCAGGATTTGAAATCAGACTGATTTCAACATCCATGCTCTTAACTACAACATATGTTCTCTCTCAAGTCCCAGTTGCTATTTTTAGGGGGAAATCTTAGCAAACTAGGAATAGAAGTAATATCTAAAGATCTAAGAAAGTATCTACTAACAAACAATCTATAGTTATGCATTGTTTAATGACAGGGATATGTTCTAAGAAATATCGTTGGGCAATTTTGCCATTTTGTTAACATAATAGAGTATACTTACACAAACCTAGATGGTACACCCTACTACACACTTAGGCTACATGGTATATAGCCTATTGCTCCTAGGCTACAAACCTGTACAGCATGTTGCTGTACTGAATACTGTAAGCAATTGTAACACAACGGTATCTGTGTATCTAAACATAGAAAAGGAAAAGGTACAGTAAATATATGAAAGATTTTTAAATGATACTTCTGTATAGGCACTTACCGTGAATGGGGCTTACAGGTCAAGTCTGGAAGTTGCTCTGGGTGAGTCAGTAAAGGAGTGGTGAGTAAATGTGAAGGCCTAAGACATTACTATACACTACTGTAGACTTTATAAACACTGTACACTTATGCTACATTAAATTTATTTTCTTTTACAATAATAAATTAACCTTAGCTTACTGTAACTTTTCTACTTTACACATCTTTTAATTTTTTTAACTTTTTGCCTCTTTTGTTATTAAGTTTTAGCTTAAAATACACATTATAGAGCAATACAAAAATCTTTTCTTTCTTTATATCCTTATTTTATGAGATTTTTTCTATTTTTAATTTTTTCATTTTAAACTTTTTTGTTAAAAACTGAAACACAGGAACGCACACTAACAGAGGCCTACATGAGGTCAGGAATATCAGTATCATAGTCTGCCACCTGCACATCTTGTCCCAATTGAAGCTCTTCAAGGACAATAACATACATGGATCTGTTATCTGCTATGATTAACAATGCCTTCTTCTAGAATACCTCCTGAAGGACCTGTCTGAGGCTATTGTTCAGTTAACTTTTTTTTTAATAAGTGGAAAGAGTACACTCTAAAATAATAAAAAGTATAGTAAATACATAAACCAGTAACATTTATTATTTATCAAGTATTATGTACTGTACATAATTTTATATGCTATACTTTTAAATGACTGGCAGTGCAATAGGTTGTTTACACCAGCATCAATACAATGACAAGAGTAATGCACTGCTCTACAACTTTAGGAAGGCTACAAATGCACTAGTTGATAGGAAGTTTTCAGCTCCATTATAATCATATAGGACCACAATCATACATGCAGTCGGCTGTTCACCAAAATGTCATTATGGAGCACAAGACTGTACTTCATAATAAAATGTTAAACATCCTATTTAAAGACATAAATAAGAAAAAATGCATGCATGTTTCTAGATAGCTGGCTATTTTTATGATAAAAGATAAAATCACACCAACACCTCGTATGTATACAAAATTAATTCAATATGAACTTAAGACCCTGGTATGAAAAGCAAAACTTATTATAGTAGAATATGTTTGTGACTTGAAGGTAGAGAAGGATTTCTTAAATGAGACACAAAAACCAAAAACCAGAAAAGAAATGGTCAATAAACTTGACCATAGGTAATAACCATGGATTCTACTACTACAGAAGATTACAGACATTAGAGAATAAAGAGTGGTAACAGTTATTCTACATTTACTAATCTAATCTTTGCCACCATTTTTTTTTCTGGCCAGTCTTTCTGAGTTACTTATGTTAAATTGCTGTATGTTCTTTAGGTAGGGGTATGGATAATCAGGGCTGATAGCCTCTACCTAAAACATACCATTTTCACAAGTAACCTCTATGCTATGAGAAAAGCTCCAAATTCTTCTATTTCTGTCATTTAACACTAACAGCATGCCAAAAAAGAGTAACATGTAAGATATTTCAAACTATCTCATGAGCCTTGACAGGATTACATCATAAGGACAATAGAAAGTATTTTTGAATCTACCTCTAGCACTAATTTAATAATGTATTTATAGTGTTTCTTTTGTTCTTTCAAAAATATTTCTTATTCATTTGCTGTCCACAAGGTTCCTAGCACACATTAAGACAGGTAGAAATATTTAAACTAACAGTTTCTCTGGCTTGGAGAAGTTGGGGACTGGGAGGGCTGAGTGGAACAATACCATTTTTTTTTTTTAAGAGACAGCTTTCATTCTGTCATCTAGGCTGGAGTGCAGTGATGGGATCATAGCTCACTTCAGCCTCAAACTCCTGGGCTCAAGCAATCCTCCTGCCTCAGCCTCCCAAGGAACTAAGACTAAAGGCTTCATCACCATGCCCTACTAACTTATTTTATTTATTTTTTTTTTTGTAGAGACAGGGTCTCACTATGTTGCCCAGGCTGGTCTTGAATTCCTGGCCTCAAGCTGTCCTCCCACCTCAACCTTTTAAAATGGTGAGATGACAGGCATGAGCCACCGCACCTGGACCCAGATATTTTCAATAGAGTGTAATTATTCTAATAGAATTAAGTGGCCTCTTCCCTTTCTCTGCTCCAAGCCCTCAGATGACAATCTTTATAGGACTGTCTTGTGCCAACACACAGTATATTTATTCATAAAAAAAATTTCTGAACCTACTATATGTTATCATTCTTGATTACTAAATTTCTCAATAATCTTTGCTTTATCTACAATGCGAAATTTGTCAGAAAGACCAAAGCTCAAATCTCAATCCTACTACTTGCTAATTATGTGACCTTGAACAATTTATTTCACTACTCTGAGGCTGTTTGCTCATTTGTAAAATACAGATAATTAACAACTACCTCCCATTGTTGTTAGGATTGAATAATAATATGTAAGTAGGGCACAGTCCTGTTATGATGGTGGTTCTACCTCTCTCTTTTAGGGAAGGAATTATCTCCTGTAGCATTTTATATATTGCTCTGCACATAGTATATGTAATAAATAATTGGTGCTTGGTTGTTTAACCAATTAAATAAGTCAACAAAAATTGTGAATCGTTAATGCATAAAAACAAATGCCAAATAGGTTTAAGACCTAAATTTTGAAAGCAAAATTTTAAGATTCTTAGGAGAAAACATAAAAATGTTACCCTTATGGTCTTTGAGCAGAAAAACTTTGTAAACAAGATATAGAAAGCATAAACAATGAAGAAAAAGATTTCTTAAGCTGACTACATGAGATTTTTAATTTTGTGCATTAAAAACCATCATTTAAAAGAAAACAAGCATAAAAGACTGGAATTTATACATTCAACAAAGGAGTCAGCATCAATAATATTTAACTAGTACATTCGTCTTAGTCCATTTGGGCTACTATACCAAAATATCAAAGACTCTGACTTATGAACAATAAACATTTACTTCTCATAGTTCTGGAGACTGAGAAGTCCAATATCATGGCAAAGGCAGATTCACTGTCTCATGAGGGCCTGCTTACTTCTAAGAAGACAGCTGTCTTTTCCCTATGTCCTCAAATGGCAAAAAGGGCAATGGAGCTCTCTAGGACCTCTTTCCTAAGGGCACGAATCTCATTCATGAGGGCTCCACCCTCATGATCCTATCATCTCCAAAAGGCCTCCAAATACCATCATATTGGAGATTAAGTTTCAACATGTGAATTTTGGGAAGACATAAACATTAAGTCTATAACAGCATCCATAAGAACATTACTTTAAAATAATATAAACACTTATGAATCAGTATAAAAAACAAAAAATAGAAAATGGACTCATTATGAACCTTTGAAAAGATGCTCAACCTCTCTACTGATCAGGAAAATGCAAATTAAAACCAAAATGAGATCGCTTTTCATATTCATTGAATTGGTTTGTGAGAGCTACAGTAATTAAGTACCTGGGTAGCTTAAACAAAAGAAATGTCTATTCTCACAGTTCTGGAGCTTAGAAATCTGAGATCAAGGTATCAGTAGTGTTGGTTTCTCCTGAGAGTTGTGAGGAAAGGATCTGTTGCAAGCCACTGTCCTTGGCTTGTAGATGGCTGTCTTCTCCCAATGTCTTCACATTGTCTTCATTCTGTTCATATCTGTGTTCAAATTTCTCCTTCTTATAAGAATACCAATCATACTGGATTATGGCCCACCCTAAAGACCTCATTTTAATTTAATTACCTCTTTAAAGACCCTATCTCCAAAATACCATTGCGTTCTGAGGTACTAGGGGTAGGACTTCAACATGTGAATTTTGTGGGGGAGGGGACACAATACAGCCCATAAGACTTATCAAATTGGCAAATAATTTTTCAGCCTGGTAATACCAAGTATTGGCAAGGAATGGGGAGAAAAAGAACTCTCATACTTTGCTGATGGAAGTATAAATCGGCACAATCACTTTAGAGAACATCCAGTAAACCTGAAGATAGACATTGTAATCCAGTAATTCCACATCTATGTATTTAGTCTAGAGAAACACTGGCAAATGTGACTCAAAAACATTTACAAAATATTCTAGCTACATTATAATAAACAAAATATGGAAACATCCTAATTGTCCATCAACAAGAGAAAAAACAGGTACATTCAGAATGTTTTTATAATGATATACCATGAAGCAAGAAAAAAAAAGTGAACAGGAGCTACAAGTATCCATAAGGATAAATCTCATAGATGTGATATTGAACAAAAAAAGGCAAGTTGCAAAAAAATGCAACATCATAACACTTATATGCAACTTAAAATATGCAAAATAAAACATATATTGTTTATGGATATACATGTGTAATGAGAGCATATGCACACTTAACTATTTTTAAACCAATAAATAAATTCCCAAATGTTAACTATTTTCCCACTAGAACATTCAATAGTATAAATTCTTAATTAGGCTCCAAGAAATAAGTACTCTTACCAAAAGCACACACAAGTCGATTAAAAAACAAGTGAACTGTAAATTCAGTGACAACTAAATAAAAAGAAGCTATTCTGGAGCCTTTAAGGTTCTGCCTTTTTCAGCTGCACACAGGAAAAAAAACTAAATGTCATGTCTCAATAGTGTTTAAACTACCCTGCACACATGCAAAAAAAAATGCCACACGCACATTTAAGTAAAACTCTTTCAAAATAGGCAAAACAGGATGGTGTAGCAGAAAGAGACTAGATTTACTCCAATCTGTAATAAAATCCTGGTTTTGCCTCGCTGGCTGGGTGGGTTTAGCAAGTCACTTATTCAACTTATCTCAGCCTCTCTTTCTTCATATGTAAAATCATATAAACTTCAGTTTTCTCATTTGTAAAGTCCCTATTCAGTCTCCTTCTGGAAAGGTTTGTGTTTATGTTCGGTATCTACACATAGTGTGCTCAAATGGTACCTGTACTGGTAGAAAGGTATTTGATCAGTACATTAGAAATTAAGATAAAAGTGTTATTGAGTATCAGCAAGATGGCAGAATAGGGCTCTCTAATGCTCGTCCCTCCCATAGAAACATCTATTTGAACAACTGTCCATGCACAAAAATACTTTCACAATAGCTAAGGAAACCAAGAGATTACAGCACCTGGGTATAGCATCAAAATAAGAAAACATGCATGGAAGAGGGTAGAAAGAACAGCTTTACATTACCCATTTCACCCAACTCCAGGCAGCATGGGGAGAGATACCTTCCACTTGAGGGAAGGAGAGGGCAGTGAGTACAAGACTTTGCCTCAGACCCCAAAGCTAGGCCCACCCCCAATAAAGCCTAGCACCAGGAAGACCCCCAACAGCCCTAAACTCCAGGTCTGTATAGCAAATTAAGTATCCAGGCTGCCCCATGACTAAGGCTGACTCCAGTGGCCTCAGTCTGTAGACTGCCCCCAGCATCAGGCTAGCCCTCACAGCCACATGCTTCAGGCCTGCCCCAGCACCAGGCCAACCCCACATAGTCCTAGTCATTGGGCCAGAACCTATGGACCCAGCCCCTAGGCCAGCCACTGTGGATGGAGACTTCAGGCTTGTCCAGTGCCAGACCAGCCCCCTGCAGCCCCAGACACCTGGCTGCTACCCGCAGACTGAGCTTCCAAACCTGCCCCAATACTAGATAGGATCCTGCAGCCCCAGGGTCCAGGTCTACAGAGCAAATTTGGGCTCTAAGCCTTAGCACAAGGCTAAGCCCAGAGGCCCCAAGCTCCAGATCAGACCCAGCATAAGACATGACCTGTAGAATCAGGCTCCAGACCAACCCCACGGCCAGGCCAGCCCCTGCGGCCCCAGGCTGCAGACCACCCCTAGCACCAAGCTGGATGCCAAAGTCCCAAGCTTCAGGCCCACTTGGCCATCAGGCCAACCCCTGCAGCCTTAATGACCAGGCCAGAACCCATGGACCTTGTCTCCAGGAAGACCTCTGTGAATATAGGATCCAGGCCCCACCCAGTCCAAGCTAGCTCCTATGGCCCCAGGCTTCTAGCCCACCCCAATACCAGCTTGGCTCCCCTGGCCTTAAACAGCAGGCAGGCACCAAGACCTAAGCTCCAGGCCTTCCCAGTGCCAGGCCAGTCCCCATGGCCCCATGCTGAAGGCCAGATCCTATGGCCCAATGATGCTACAGTGACCCAGAGTCCAGGCCTGCCCCAGGAGATCCCAGGAGAACCAGTCCCCACGAACCCAGGCTCTAGGACCACCTCTGTGTACCTTGTACTCAATCTGGTTCCTTGTCCCAAGACCCAGGCTAGGTTTGATAGGTCCAATCTCTAGGCCAGGTCCTAGACCTGTGCCTCTAAGGCAATACCAGCAGGCACAGGCTCCAGACCCAAAGATCCCAGGCTCCAGGCCAGCCTAATGGTCCCAGGTATCAGGCAAATATTTGTGATCCTAAGCTCCAAACCAGCCCCCACAGACCCAGGCTCCACATGGATCCCAGCATCAGGCTAACCCCAGGCTCCAGGCTGGTCCCAATGGCCCAGACTGTAGAAAACCCAGAGTCCAGACCTGTTCCAGCAGACCCAGGGTCCATCCGCAGTCCCAGTCTAGACCTTACAGACTAAGGCTCCAAGACCACCCCTTCTGACCCAGGTTCCATGACAGCCTTTGTGGACCCAGGAAATATTTGATATATATCTGCTATATAAGATATCTGATATATAGGAAAAAAAAAAAATATATATATATATATATATCTGACATATAAGAGTTCATAAAGGAGAAAAGAAAGAGAAAAACAAAGGGTAGCAGAAAACTTTCCAAATTTGGAGAAATATCTTTATCCAAGTAGAGGAACAGATACAGGCCTCCAGTCAGATTCAACCCAAACAAGACTACAAAATGACAATATGTCAAAAATCAAGGACAAAGAGAGGATCCTATTGGCAAGAGAAAATTAACACGAGGATCCTTATTAGTGAGAGAAAATAAGCAAACAATATATGAATAAGTTCCAATAAGGCTAGCAACAAATTTCTCAGCAGGGACTTTACAGGCCAAGAGAGAGTAAGATGATGTATTCAAAGTGCTGAAGTGTAAAAAATTTTTTTAAAAATGTGCCAACTAAGAATACTGTATCTAGCAAAGCTGTTTTTCAGAAATGAAAGAGAAATAAAGACTTTCACAGACAAACAAAAGCTAAGGTAGTTTATCACCGACAGCCCTATCTTACAAGAGAAGCTAGAGGGAGTATTCAACCTAAAAGAAAAGGATGCTAATTAATAAGCAATGCAAAAACATCTAAAAGCATAAAACTCAATGGTAAAAGAAAGCAGACAATCAAATCAAGAATACTCTAACTGTAATGGTGATATGTAAATCACTTATAACTTTAGTATGAAGGTTAAAAGACAATCTATTAATAATAATAGGCCAGGCGTGGTGGCTAACACCTATAATCCCAGCACTTTGGGACACCAAGGCAGGTAGATCACTTGAGGTCAGGAGTTCAAGACCAGCCTGGCCAAAATGGTGAAACCCTGTCTCTACAAAAAATACAAAAATTAGCCAGGCATGGTGGAGGGCACCTGTAATCCCAGCTACTCAGGAGGCTGAGGCAGGAGAATCACTTGAACCCAGGAGGCGGAGGTTGCAGTGAGCCGAAAAAAAAAAAGAATAATAATAGCTACAATACTTTATTAAGGTATATACAATATAAAAAGATGCAAATTGTGACATCAAAAATTTTAAATGTGGAAGGATGGGTCAGGATTGCTCATTAGATGCAGCTAGTACACACCTCCTCCATGAAGAGGAACCAGAATAGTAAATAAACACTTTGAATAGATCATCTAAGAGAGACACTTAGATTCAACAAAGAAGTGATGAGAAGTACTGAATGTGAGTAAGGAGAGGGAAGGGGGCAGCTTTTTTGTCTGGGGATCAGCTGGGAGCCAGGAAAAGCTCCTGGATGCAGGGAAAGGGTAAAAGAGAAACCCCCAGGGTTCCACACTCTCACCGCAGGCTTTTGCATTCTTGGCTTTTTGAGAACCCCTTGGCCCACAGACCTTTGGCCTGACATGAGGAACAGACTAGAGACTGTACTGAGATGTCGCTCCAGACAGGGAACCCACATGGAGTCCCACAGGTATCTGAGCCCAGAGCAGCTGCTTCTTGGTGCCATTCTGAGAACTTTGCTGCTTGGAATCTGCATCCTGTCCTGAGGCAGGACTGACACAGCCAGTGCAGCTGCCACCACTGGGCTGGGACGGGAAAGGGGAGACCAGGCACTCCCATAGACAACTAGGATAGTCCACACCATCATGCTAGAGGCTACTGTGAAGCCAAAGAATGAGTAGACTTCACTCCTCATGTCTACTTGCCCACAGTGCGCCATCTGAGAGGGGCCCAGCCTTCCCTGGTGGTAGGCCCACAGCTGACGTTTTGACAGGTTAGTCACTGGGGGTCTGCACCCTACCCTTGAGCTAGGCTAGGGTTGATGCTGCTGCAGCAGCTGCCAGTCCAGAAAGGGAAAGAGGAGACCAGGCATTCCCATGACCCCTAGAAAAGCTCCCACTGCCCTGTGTGGGCTGCTGTGAGGCCACAGCAAGAGCAGTATGCATTCCCCAAAGCTTCTTGCCCACAATGCTCTAACTGAGAGGGGCCTCATCCTTCCTGGTGGTAGGCCCACAGCACAGCCACCAAAGCCCATAGGGAACATTCCACCAGTAGACTAGAAATCACCCTGCCTCTGCTTATTGCAGCCGGTGCCTGAACACACTACCAGGGAGCCTGCGAACAAGTCTACTTGCCTAATCCTATCCCCCAAGTACTTGAGCATGCCATCCAGAGGCCTGGAAATTTTTTAGCCCAGTCTACCACCATTGGCACCTGATTAGTCCTGCCAAGATTTGAGGTCAGGCTGACCCAACCTACTGATACCACCACAGCTGACACCCACCCACACATGGTACCAGCAGGCCAGGGGACTGGAATGCCCACCCATAGCAGTCACCACCAACACCAATATGGATCACTTGGATTCCAGTAGGTTGCTTTACCACTGCTACTGCCATCACCCTTATCATACCCGCTCCCCAGGGCCTGAGTGCCTGCCCACAAGCCTGGCCCCCCCTGCTACTACCAGCATCCAAGCAAGCCACCTGGGGATCCAAGAATTGGTGCTCCAGGACCACTAACAGGTGCGAGAGTAATCTGCTCTGGGGCCTTAAAAGAGACACCACCACTGCCACCAGCAAGACCCAAACAATGGTCCAACTAGTGTCCTAGTCCCATGCATAACTTCACCACCATCTCCACTAATAATCATACCCTAAACCACCAAGAAGATCACAGATACCACTGACCCTGTGTGCTGCTTCAAAAAAAAAAAAAAACAGAGATCACACTACTGCAGGCCCCAAAATCAAAGCCAAAATCTTCCTATTCAGCCAACAACATATATACAAGATATATATATATCTTGTATGTCTTCAGGAAAAATCCTCCCTCATGAAAGCAACTTAAGAAAAATTGGAAGAAGTGACTATTACACCAGATATGTAGACATGAATGTAAGAGCACAGAAAACAGCAAAAAGCAAGGAAATATGATACCATCAAAGGAACACAACAATTCCCTGAAATAAATCACAATCAAAAAGAAATTCACAAAATCCCAGATCAAGAATTCAAAATACTGACTTTAAAGATGCTCAGTGAGATACAAGAAAACTCTAGAAAACAATACCAAAAAAAATTTTAAAAAAAACCTCAGGATATGATGAAAATTTTACCAAAAAGATAGGTATTTCTAAAAAGAACCAAATAGAACTTATGGAACTGAAAAATTAATTGGAGAAAATACAAAATAAATTCAAAAGTTTTTAAAAAAGACTAGAGCAAGCAGAAGAAACAATTGCATAACTTGAAGACAGGTATTTTGAAATAATCCAGTCAGACAAAAATTTTTTAAAAAATAAGAAAGAAAAAAGCCTTTGAGATGTTTGGCAGTACATAAAATGACAAAATTTACAAATTATTGGTAGTTCCAAGGGTGAAGAGAGATCAAAAGACTTAGAAAAAATAATAGATGAAAACTTCCCAAGTCTAGCAAGACATTTAGACATGCAGATACAGGAGGCTCAGTGATCCCCAGGAAAACAATGCAAAGAGGACTTTGCCATGGCACATTATAATCAGACTGTCTAATATGGTTTGGCTCTGTGTCCCCACCCAAATCTCATCTTGGACTGTACTCCCATAATTCCCATGTGCTGTGGGAGGGACCCAGTGGGAGATAATTAGAATCATGAGGGTGGTTTCCCCATACTGCTCTTGTGGTAGTGAATAAGTCTCATGAGATCTGATGGTTTTATCAGGGGTTTTCACTTTTACATCCTCCTCATTTTTCTCTTGACACTGACATGTAAGAAGTGCCTTTTGGCTGGGCGCAGTGGCTCATGCCTGTGATCCCAACACTTTGGGAGGCTGAAGTGGGCGGATCACGAGGTCAGGAGTTCGAGACCAGTCTGGTGAATGTGGTGAAACCCCATCTCTACTAAAAATACAAAAATTAGCTGGGTGTAGTGTCGGGCACCTGTAGTCCCAGCTATTCAGGAGGCTAAAGAAGGAGAATCGCTTGAACCCAAGAGGCAGAGGCTGCAGTGAGCCAAGATCACACCACTGCACTCCAGCTTAGGTGACAGAGGGAGACTCCATCTAAAAAAAAAAAAAAAAAACAGCAACAACAACAACAAAAAGTGTCTTTTACCTCCTGCCATAATTCTGAGGCCTCCCCAGCCATGTGAAACTGTAAGTTCAATTAAGTCCAATTGAACCTCTTTTTCTTCCCAGTCTCAGGCATGTCTTCATCAGCAGTGTGAAAACGGACTAATACACTGTCTAAATTCAAACTGAGAGACTGAATTCTAAAATAAGGAAGAGAAAGGTATCAAGTTACCTATGAAGGAAACCCCATTAAACAAACAACAGTATTCCCAGCAAAGCCTTATGGGCCAGAAGAGAATGGAATGACATATTCAAAGTGCTGAAAGAAAACAACTGGAAGCCCATAATTCTATATCTAGCAAGATTAATGTTCATAAATGAAGGAGAAATAAAGTCTTTCCCAGACAAGCAAATGATGACAGAATTCATCACCACTATACAAACCCTAAAAGAAATGTTCAATGAAGTCCTAAACTTGGAAGTGACGGAACAACATTCACCATCATGAAAACACAAAGTATAAAACTCATTGGTAAATTAAACACACAAAAGAGGAAGAAAAAAGAATCAGATGATACCACTATAGAATTCTACCAAACCACAATGACAGGGAAAAAGAAATAAATAATTTAGAAAACAACTAGAAAAAATTAACAGCATGACAAAGAAAGGCTCATACATCAATATTAACCTTGAACATATATGATTACAGGCTCCACTTAAGACATATAGATTGGAAAAATGCATGAAAAAATCATCCAACTATATACTGCTTATAATAACCTAATCTTACCTAGAAAGAAACACATAGACTAAAAGTAAAGAGGTAGAAAAGAATATTCCACACAAACAAAAACCAAAAGCAAGCATGAGTAGCTACACTTACATCAGATAAAATGGTCATGGACAGTGAAAAAAAATTATGTCACTATATAATAATAAAGGTATCAACTCAGCAAGAGGATATAATCATTCTAAATATATATGCACCCAACATTGCAGCACACAGATTCAGAAAACAAATATTAGACCTACAGAGAGAGGAAAAGTAAAACAATAATAGTGGGGACTTCAACACCCCCCCGATAACACTAGACAAATCATCGAGACCAAAAATCAACAAACAAACATGAAACTTAAATTGGACTTTACACAAAAGGGACCAAACCAGAACATTTTACTAAACAACTTCAGAATACACATTCTTTACATCAGCACATGGAAGGTTCTCTAAGATGAACCATATGTTAGGCCACAAACTAAGCCTCAACAAATGTTTAAAAATCAAATTTTTGAAAATCAAAATCATATCAAGTATCTTCTCAGATCACAGTGGAATAAAACTAGAAATCAACACCAAGAGAAACTTCAGAAGCTATACGAACACATGGAAATTAAACAACATGCTCCTAAATGATCACTGTGTCAACAAATAAATTATGAAGGAATTTTTTTAATGTTTTCAACTTTTCTTTGAAAGGACATGCAAAAAAATGAGTAAATAAAAATTAAAATAATTTTTTCTTGGCCAGGTGTGGTGCAGCACTTTGGGAGACCAAGCTGCGAGGATTTTTTGAAGTCAGGAGTTCAAGACTACGTTGGACAACAAAGCAAGATCCTTGTCTCTACAAAAACTTAAAAATTAGCCAAGTGCAGTAGTATGTACCTGTAGTCCTAGCTACTCTGGAGGCTGAGGTGAAAGGATCAATTAAGCCCAAGAATGTGAGACTGCAGTAAGCTATAATCATGCCACTGCACTCCAGCCTGAGTGACAGAATAAAATCCTGTCTCTAAAATAATAACAAAAAATATATATATTTGAAACAAATGAAAATGAAAACACAAACATACCAAACCCTGTGGAACACAGCAAAAATAGTGCTAACAGGGAGGTTAGCACTATTGTAGAAAATAGTGAAAAAATAGTAGAAAGTAGAAAAATTACAACTTAATCTAACAACTAGTTAGATTGAACAACTAGTTCAAGGAACTAGAAAAGCAAGAACAAACCAAACCCAAAGCTAGAAGAAGAAATGAAATCACAAAGATCAGAGCAGAACTAAACGACCAAAAAATATTAATAATATAATCAATGAAATGAAAAATTGGTTCTTTCAAAAGAAAAACAAATTTGAAAAACCACGAGCTAGAATAACCAATAAAAAAAGAAGGAAAACTCAACAAAATCAGAAATGAAAAAGGAGACATTACCAGTCATACCACAGAAATACAAAAGATCATCAGAAATGATTATGAAGAACTATATGCTCACAAACTATATGCTCAAAACTTAGAGGAAATGGATAAATTTCTAAAATCATACAACCTCCCCAGATTGAACCAGGAAAAAATAGAAAACCTGAACAAACCAGTAACAAGTAGCAAGATTGAATCACTAATTTAAAAAACTTCCAACAAAGATGAATTGTACCAAAAGTACAAAGAAAAACTAATACCAATCCTCCTGAAACTTTTCAAAAATTCAAAAAGGAGGGAATTATCCTGAATTCAGTCTATGAGGCCAGTACCACCCTGACACCAAAACCAGATAAGGATACAACAAAAAAGAAAACTATAGACCAATATCCCTGATGAATATATACATAAAAACTCTCAACAAAATACTAGCAAACTGAATCCAACAACACAAAAAGAAGATAATACATTATGATCAAATGGGTTTTATACCAGAAATGCAAATGAATTTTATACTAGAGATGCAAAAATGTGACACCTTATATAAACAGAATAAAGGACAAAAGCCATATGTTCATTTCAATAGATATAGAAAAGGCATTTGATAAAATTCAGCATCCTTTCATGATAAAAACTCTTGAATTAGGCATAGAAGAAGCATACTTCAAAACAGTAAAGGCCGTGTATAACAAACCTACAGTTAACATTATACTGAATAGGAAAAAGATGAAAGCATTTCCTCTAAGAACTGGAACAACACAAGGATGCCCACTTTCACTACTGTTCTTCAACATAGTACTGGAAGTTCTAGCTGGAGCAATCAAGCAAGAGAAAGAAATAGTCACCCAAATTGTAAAGAAAAAAGTTAAATTGTCCCTGTTTGCAGATTTTCATGATCTTACAAATAAAAACACTAACCCCATCAAAAAAAACTATTCTAATTAAATAAAGTTGCAGGATACAAAATCAACACAGAAAAATCAGTAGTGTTTCCACATGCTAACAAGAAACTATCCAAAAAAGAAATTTATTTAAAACCTACTTACAATAGCTACAAAAAATAAAATACTTAGAAATAAATTTAACCAAGGAAGTGAAAGAACTGTATACTGAAAACTAAAACACTGGTTAAAGAAATAATGGAAGTCACAAATAAATAGAAAGATATCCCATGTTCGTGAATTGGAAATATTAGTATTATTAAAATATCCATACAACCCAAAACTATCTATAGAGTCAATGCAATCACTGTCAAAATTTTAATGACATTTTCACAGAAATAAAAAAATCCTAAAATTCATGTGAAACCGCAAAAGGCCCTGAATAGCCAAACCAATATTAAGCAAGATGATCAAAGCTAGAGGCATCACACAACCTGACTTTGAAATATACTACAAAGCTAGAGTATCAAAACAGCAAGATACTGTTATAAAACCAGACACATAAATCAATGGTAACAATAGTTAACAATGTAATATATTCTTGAAAATTGTTTACAGCAAATTTTCAGTGTAGTCACTACAAAAAAAGATAACTATATGAAGTAATATACATGTTAATTAGCTCAATTTAGCCATGCCACATATGCATATTTCAAAACAATATGTACGCAATAAATATGCATTTGGTTGGTGCAAAAGTAATTACAGCAAAATTTGCCATTAACGGCAAAAACCGCAATTAATTTTGCACCAAGCTATAAAATTTGCATTTGTCAATCAAAAAATTGTAATTGCTATTAATTACAATGAAGCCATTTATCTGCATTTTATATATAACTACAAAAAACAACCCACTAATATAGAGGAAGCTGTCTAGATATACCATGGTTTTCTAAAAAAAACTGCAGTGTAAACCTTCACATTCAAATCAGATAATCATGACTAAGGTAACCCCCACTCATCTGTATTTCTGTTTTCTTTTAACGTTAATATTCCATTTATATTTAACATTTTCATTTTGCTTTTTATCATCTCAAATTCTTTTTGGAAAAGTACAGAAAATAGATTTATACAAATAAAATTAAGTTCTGCTTCCCTTTATTACATCAAATGAATGCAACTGGATATATTAGCCTCAACTTGGGATGGTATATTTGGGATGGTCTGACTTAAAATATAGGTTACATGGCACACTAAAATTCATGGAGTGTCCCTAGGGAGGTACCTTAAAAGAATAAACAATGAACTTCTGCTAGCAGCTGAACCTGAGGTACAATGAGTAGCTCAAATGACAGTTGATAGAGAGAAACATCATATTGTTAAGGTATAAAAAGGAAAAATCAGTTGCTTTTACATGCCCTAAATTAAAAGTCACAAGGTCTGACATTTCAATCTGAAGATGTTGATTTTTGTTGGAGTGACTTTTCAAGGAGTTAGTGCTAAGTATCATACTCCAAGGTATAAAAAAAAAAGAGTTTTATTTTAAAAACCATGGTTAATAATTTTCCTGAGTCATATTGGCAGGCTAACTATAAGTAAAAATATGTTGAAATAACCAGAAACAACTAGTAATCAGGAGGTTTATGAACTGAGTACTGATGAGTTAATTAAAGTACCCAAGAAAGGTTATATGGTAGTAGTACATAAGGTGCAATGTATTAGATTAAAACCAGCAGATTTTAAATTGCTTTTGAAAGCATTTTCAAATACACTAGAAACTGAATAAACTTACAACTACACTGTACTCCAACCACATTATCTTGCTCATTTCCATCTTATGGCCTTTGCAATTGCTGCTCTCTCTGCTTTTCTCCAAGATCTTTTCAAGCCTTACTCCTCATTTCACTAAGTCTCTGCTTAAATGTCACCTTCTAAAGAGGACTTCTTTGACCTCATCCAAAATAACTCTGCCTTAGTAGGCTTGTTTGCTAAAACAAAATACCATGAACTGCGCAATTTATAAACAATAGAAATTTAGCTGCATTCACTGGCATGTGTCTGTAATAACAACTACTTGGGAGTTGTTATTTTGGCAGGAGAATCGCTTAAGCCCAGGAGTTTGAGGTGCAGCAAGCTATGATTGTGCTCCTGCACTGCAGCCTGGGTAACAGAGCAAGATCCCATCTCAGAGAGGAGGGAAGGGGAGGGGAGGGTAGGGGAGAGGAGGGGAGGGAGAGAGAAAGAGAGAGAGAGAGAGAGGGAGGGAAGGATGGAAGGAGGGAGGAAGGAAAGGAGGGAAAGAGGGAGGAAGGAAAGAAGGGAAGGAGGGAGGAAGGAAGGGAGGGAAGAGAGGGAGAGAAAAGAAAAGAAGAAAGGAAAGAAAGAAAAAGAAAAGGAAATTTATTTCTCATAGTTCTGGAGGCTGGGAATTCCAAGATGAAGGCACCAGTAGGATTGGAATTCAGTAGGATTGGCTGCTGTATATTTCCAAGATAGTTCCTTGTTGCTGCATCCTCTGGAGGAAAGAAAAATCATGTCTTCATATGACAGGAGAGACAGAAGGGTAACAGAGTGCTTCCTTCAGCCTTGACCACTTATATAAGGATACTAATCCCACTTGTGAGGGCAGAGCCTTCATGACTTAATTACCTCCCAAAGATTACATCTTTAATACTGTTGCATTGGGGATTAACTTTCAACATGAATGTTGGAGGGAACACCATCACTTGAACCATAGCAAACCTTACTGTCTTTTATTTTACTCTGCTTTAATTTCCTTTACAACATTTATTGATTTTTGGTAAATTACCCATGCTCCAAACAAGGTAGAAAATAATTAAAGCCTTAGAAAAAAAGGTAATTGTTCTTAAAAAAATTTCTGAACAAAATAGCTCAGTCTGTCTAGTTATACATTTACAGCCCAAAATCTTGGTTGATGTGGTAACTGGGAAAAACAGAACCACTATCTTTATTTCACTCCATTGCTTTAGGTAAAAAAGCATACACAAACAAGATTTAAAAAAAGGAAAGTAAGAAATGTTCAAATCTGGAGGGGCTTTTTTTTAATCTTAAAAGTAAGACAGTGTCCTGGATTATGCTGCTGACATACGTTTTATATATTACATAAGCTTATAAAATACTCTTAGAAAATGCCTTCCCTGTGTTTTATCTTTAAAGAGTCCAAAGATTAATGAATCTCATAAAAATGATAGATTAGTATTTCAAAAGCACATTTGCAAAATAAACCATTAAAGAGTTTTGGCTTTAAAAGAAAGTTAAGACCAAACATGAAAGAAGAAATTATAAATCTCTTCAAAGAAATATAGAACATATACTTAAATAACTTTAGGTTGTAGAATTTTTTTTAAAAGAAAACATAAAAAGCAACAACCATAAAGTAAAAGTGATACCATAAAAAAACAGTGAAAAACATGCCACTAAATGAGACATTTATCCCATTAAACAAACAACAAAGGCCTCATTCATGGATTTTATAACAAAGTCCCACATATCAATAAGAAAAAGACAACCTGTTACAATAGTGGTCAAGAGACTTAAACAGATATTTTACCAAAATAATATGCAAATGGCCAATGAACATATAAAGAGATTATTAACCTCATTAATAATTAAAATAATACAAATTAAAACCACATTAAGCAAATACTCATCCACTACATTGGCAAAAGTACTGACAATAAACGTTTTGGCAAAGATGTAGAACACTATAAAATCACTGCTGTTGAATGTCTAAGTTGCTATACCTACTTTGAAAGCTGGCAATACCTAGTTAAATAGAAGAATCACATGCTCTAAAATCCAGCAATTCATCTCTTAGAAATACACTCTAGAAGTGAACAGGCAACCTACAAAATGGGAGAAAATTTCTGAAATCTATCCATCTGATGAAGGTCTAATACCCAGACTCTACAAGGAACTTAAATTTAAAAGAAAAAACAACCTCATCAAAAAGTAGGCAAAAGATATGAACAGACACTTCTCAAAAGAAGACATTTATGCAGCCAACAAACATGAAAAAAAAGCTCATCATCACTAGTCATTAGAGAAATGCAAATCAAAACCACAATGAGATACCATCTCATGCCAGTTAGAATGGTGATCATTAAAAAGTCAGGAAACAACAGATGCTGGTGAGGATGTGGAGAAATAGGAATGCTTTTACACTGTTGGTGGGAATATAAATTAGTTTAACCATTGTGGAAGACAATGTGGCAATTCCTCAAGGATATAGAACGAGAAATATCATTTGACTCAGCAATCCCATTACTGGGTATATACCCAAAGGATTATAAATCATTCTATTATAAAGACATGCACACGTATGTTTATTGTGTCACTATTTATGATAGCAAAGATTTGGAACAAACCCAAATGCCCATCAGTTATAGGCTGCATAAAGAAAATGTGGCACATGATTGGCTTCCAAGATGGCCAAACAGGATGAGCTCCGCTCTACAGCTCCCAGCGAGATTGACGAAGAAGACATGTGATTTCTCCATTTCCAACTGAGGTACCTGATTCATCTCATTGGGACTGGTTGGACAGTGGGTGCAGCCCACAGAGGGCAAGCAAAAGAAGGGCAGGGTGTTGCATCACACAGGAAGCACAACTGTTCGGGGGATTTCCCTTTCCTAGCCAAAGGAAGCCATGAGTGACTATACCTGGAGGAACAGTATACTCCTGCCCAAATACTGCACTTTTCCCACAGTCTTCACAATCAGCAGACAAGGAGATCCCCTCCTGTGCCTGGCTCAGCAGGTGTCACTCCCATGGAGCATTGCTCACTGCTAATGCAGCAGTCTGAGATTGACCTGGGACACGGGAGCTTGGCAAAGGGAGGAGCATCCACCATGGCTGAGGCTTGAGTAGGCAGTTTTATGCTCACAATGTAAACAAAGTGGCAGGGAAGCTCAAACTGGGCGAAGTCCACTGCAACTCATCAAGACCTACTGCCTCTCTAGATTCCACCTCTGGGGGCAGGGCATAACTGAACAAAAGGCAGCAAACACCTTCCCCAGACTTAAACGTACCTGCTGGACAGCTCTGAAAAGAGCAGTGGTTCTCCCAGCATGGCATTCGAGCTCCAATAACAGACAGACTGCTTCCTCAAGTGGGTCCCTGATACTCATGTAGCCTGACAGGGAGACACCACCCAGTAGGGGCCAACAGACACCTCATACACGTGGGTGCCCCTCTCAGATGAATCTTTCAGAGAAAGGATCAGGCAGCAATATTTGCTGTTCTGCAGCCTCCACCAGTGATACCCAGGAAAACAGGGTCTGCAGCAGACCTCCAGCAAACTCCAACAGACCTGCAGCTGAGAGGCCTGTCTGTTAAAAGGAAAACTAACAAACAGAAAGGAATAGTATCAACATCAACAAAAAGGATGTCCACTCAGAGACTACAGCCAAAAGTCACTGAGTTTAAAGACCAAAGCTAGATAAAACCACAAAGATGGGGAGAAACCACAGCATAAAGGCTGAACATTCCAAAAACCAGAATGCCTCTTCTCCTCCAAAGGAAAACAACTCCTCGCCAGCAAGGGAACAAAATTAGATGGGGAATGAGTTTGATGAGTTGACAGAAATAGGCTTCAGAAGGTCAATAATGACAAACTTCTCTGAGCTAAAGGAGCATGTTCTAACCTGTCGCAAGGAAGTTAAATCCTTGATAAAAGGTTAGACAAATGGCTAACTAGAATAGCCAGTGTAGAGAAGAACTTAAATTACCTGATGAAGCTGAAAACCACAGTACAAGAATTTAGTGAAGCATACACAAACTTCAATAGCCAATTCGATCAACCAGAAGAAAGGATATCAGTGATTGAAGATGAACTCGATGAAAAAAACAAGGAGACAAGATTAGAGAAAAAGGAGTGAAAAGAAATGAACAAAGCCTCCAAGAAATCTGGAACTATGTGAACAGGCCAAATCTACAATTGATTGGTGTACTGGAAAATGACTGGGAGAATGGAACCAAGATAGAAAACACTCTTCAGGATATTATCCAGGAGAACTTCCCCAACCTGGCAAGTCAGGCCAACATTCAAATTCAGGAAATACAGAGACCACCACAAAGATATTCCTTGAAAAGAGCAACACCAAAACACATAATTGTCAATTTCACCAAGGTTGAAATGAAGGAAAAAAATGTTAAGGGTAGCCAGAGAGAAAGGTCAGGTTACCCACAAAGGGAAGCCCATCAGACTAAAAGCTGATCTCTCTGCAGAAACCCTATAAGCCAAAAGAGACAGGGAGTCAATATTCAATATTCTTAAAGAAAAGAATTTTCAATCCAGAATTTCATATCCAGCCAAACTAAGCTTCATAACTGAAGGAGAAATAAAATATTTTACAGACAAGTACATGCTGAGAGATTTTGTCACCACCAGGCCTGCCTCACAGGAGCTCCTGAAAGAAGCACCAAACATGGATAGGAACAACTGGTTCCAGCCACTGCAAAAGGATGCCAAATTGTAAAGACCATCAATGCTATGAAGAAACCACATCAATTAACAGGCAAAATAACCTGCTAGCATCATAACGACAGGATCAAATTCACACATAACATTATTAGCCTTAAATGTAAATGGGCTAAATGTCCCAATTAAAAGACACAGACTGGCAAATTAGATAAAGAATCAAGAACCATCAGTGTGCTGTACTCAGGAGATTCATCTCATGTGCAAAGACACACATAGGCTCAAAATAAAGGGATGGAGGAAGATCTACAAAGCAAATGGAAAGCAAAAAAAAGCAGGGATTGCAATCCTAGTCTCTGATAAAACAGACTTTAAACCAACAAAGATCAAAAGAGACAAAGAAGGCCATTATGTAATGGTAAAGGGATCAATTCAACAAGAAGAGCTAACTATCCTAAATATATATGCACCCAATACAGGAGCACCCAGATTCATAAAGCAAGTCATGAGAGACCTAAAAAGAGACTTAGACTCCCACACAATAATAATGGGAGACTTTAACACCCTACTGTCAATATTGGACAGATCAGCTAGACAGAAAATTAACAAGGATATCCAGGACTTGAACTCAGCTCTGCACCAAGTGGACCTAATAAACATCTACAGAACTCTCCACCCCAAATCAACAGAATATACATTCTTCCCAGCACCACATCACACTTATTCTAAAATTGACCACATAATTGGAAGTAAAAACACTCCTCAGGAAATGTAAATAAACAGGAATCACAACAAACTGTCTCTCAGACCACAGTGCAATCAAATTAGAACTCAGGATTAAGAAACTCACTCAAATCTGCACAACTATATGGAAACTGAACAACCTGCTCCAGAATGACTACTGGGTAAGTAACAAAATTAAGAAATAAAGATGGTCTTTGAAACCAATGAGAACAAGGACACCACATACCAGAATCTCTGGGACACATTTAAAGCAGTGTGTAGAGGGAAACTTATAGCACTAAATGCCCACAAGAGAAAGCTGGAGAGATCTAAAATCAACACATCAAAGTTAAAACATCACAATTAAAAGAACTAGAAAAGCAAGAGCAAACAAATTCAAAAGCTAGCAGAGGGCAAGAAATAACTAAGATCAGAGCAGAACTGAAGGAAGTAGAGAAACAAAAAACCCCTTCCAAAAATTAATGAATCCTGGAGCTGGTTTTTTAAAAAGATCAACAAAATAGACCACTAGCAAAACTAATAAAGAAGGAAAGAGAGAAGAATCAAATAGATGGAATAAAAAATGATAAAGGGGATATCACTGCTGATCCCACAGAAATACAAACTACCATCAGAGAATACTATAAACACCTCTACGCAAATAAACTAGAAAATCTAGAGGAAATGGATAAATTCCTGGACACATACACCCTCAAGACTAAACCAGGAAGAAGTTTAATCTCTGAATAGACCAATAACAGGTTCTGAAATTAAAACAATAATTAATAGCCTACCAACCAAAAAAAGTCCAGGACCAGACAGATTTACAGCCAGATTCAACCAGAGTTACGAAGAGAAACTGGTACCATTCCTTCTGAAACTATTCCAATCAATTGAAAAAGAGGGAATCCTCGCTAACTCATTTCATGAGGCCAGCATCATCCTGATACCAAAGCCTGGCAGAGACACAATAAAAAAAGATAATTTTAGAACAATATCCCTGATGAAATTGATGTGAAAATCCTCAAAATACTGGCAAACCAAATCCAGCAGCACAACAAACAGCCTATCCACCATGATCACGTCGGCTTCATCCCTGGGATGAAAGGCTAGTTCAACATATGCAAATCAATAAACGTAATCCATCACATAAACAGAACCAACAACAAAAAACACATGATTATCTCCATAGATGCATAAAAGGCCTTTGACAAAATTCAACAGCCCTTCATGCTTAAATCTCTCAACAAACTAGGTATCAATGGAACACATCTCAATATAGTAACAGCTATTTATGATGAACCCCCAGTAAATATCATACTGAATGGGCAAAAGCTGGGAGCATTCCCTTTGAAAACTGGCACAAGACAAGGATGCCCTCTCTCACCATTCCTATTCAACACAGTGTTGGAATTCTGGCCAGGGCAATCAGGCAGGAGAAAGAAACAAAGTGTATTCAAATAGGAAGAGAGGAAGTCAAATTGTCTCCACTTGCAGATGATATGATTGTATATTTAGAAAACCCCATCGTCTCAGCCCAAAATCTCCCTAAGCTGATAAGCAACTTCAGGGAAGTCTAAAGTTACAAAATCAACATGCAAAATCACAAGCATTCCTCTACACCAATAACAGACAAACAGAGAGCCAAATCATGAGTGAACTCCCATTCACAATTGCTACTAAGAGAATACAATACCTAGGAATACAACTTACAAGAGATGTGAAGGACCTCTTCAAGGAGAACTACAAACCACTGCTCAAAGAAATAAGAAAGGACACAAACAAATGCAAAAACATTCCATGCTCATGGATAGGAAGAATCAGTATCGTGAAAATGGCATTACTGCCCAAAGTAATTTATGGATTCCATGCTATCCCCATCAAGCTACCACTGACTTTCTTCAAAGAATTGCAAAAAAAATACTTTAAATTTCATATGCAACCAAAAAAGAGCTCCCATAGCCAAGACAATCCTTGGCAGGAAGAACAAAGCTGGAGGCATCACACTACCTGACTTCAACCTTTACTAAAAGTCTACAGTAAACAAAACAGCATGGTACTGGTACCAAAACACATATATATAAACCAATGGAATAGAACAGAGGCCTCAGAAATAACAACACACATCTACCACCACCTGATGTTTGACAAACCTGACAAAAACAAGCAATGGGGAAAAGATTCCCTATTTAATAAACGGTGCTGGGAAAACTGGCTAGCCATATGCAGAAAACTCAAACTGGACCCCTTCCTTACACCTTATACAAAAATCAACTCAACATGGACCAAAGACTTAAACATAAGACCTAGGACCATAAAAATCCTAGAAGAAAACCTGCGAAATACCATTCAGGACATAGGCATGGGCAAAGGCTTCATGTCTAAAACACCAAAAGCAATGGCAACAAAGGTCAAAGTTGACAAATGGGATCTAATTAAACTAAAGAGCTTCTGCACAGCAAAAGAAACTATCATCAGAGTGAACAGGCAACCTACAGAATGGGAGAAAATTTTTGCAATCTATCCATCTGACAAAGGGCTAATATCCAGAATCTACAAAGAACTTGAACAAATTTATAAGAAAAAAGCAAACAACCCATCAAAAAATGGGCAAAGGATATGAAAAAACACTTCTCAAAAGAAGACATTTAGGTAGTCAACACACATATGAAAAAATGCTCATAATCACTGGTCATTAGAGAAATGCAAATCAAAACCACAATTAGATACCATCTCACGCCACTTAGAATGGCGATTATTAAAAAGTCAGGAAACAACAGATGCTGGAGAGGTTGTGGAAAAATAGGAACTCTTTTACATTGTTGGTGGGAGTGTAAATTAGTTCAACCACTTGGAAAACAGTGCAGCAATTCTATAAGGATCTAGAACTAGAAATACCATTTGACCCATCAATCCGATTACTAGGCATATACCCAAAGGATTATAAATCATTCTACAATAAAGACACATGCACACGTATGTTTATAGTGGCATTATTCACAATAGCAAAGACTTGGAACCAACCCAAATGTCCATCAATGATAGACCGGATAAAGAAAATCTGGCACATATACACCATGGAATACTAAGCAGCCATAAAAAATGATGAGTTCATGTCCTTTGCAGGGACATGGATGAAGCTGGAAACCATCATTCTTAGCAAACTATCACAAGATCAGAAAACCAAACAGCTCATGTTTTCACTCATAAGTGGGAGTTGAACAATGAGAACACATGGAGACAGGGAGGGGAACATCACACACCAGGGCCTGTGTGGGGTGGTGGGCTAGGGGAGGGATAACATTAGAAGAAATACCTACTGTAGGTGACAGGTTGATGGGTGCAGCAAACCACCATGACACGTGTATACCTATGTAACAAAACTGCACATTCTGCACATGTAACCCAGAACTTAAAGTATAATAAAAAGAAAAAAATGTGGCACATATATACCATGGAATACTATGCAGCCATAAAAAAATGAGTTCATGTCCTTTGCAGAGACATGGATGAAGGTGGAAGCCATCATTCTCAGCAAACTAACATAGGAACAGAAAACCAAACACTGCATGTTCTCACTTATAAGTTCGAGCTGAACAATGAGAACACATGGACACAGGGAGGGGAACATCACACACTGAGGCCTGTCGGGGGGTTGGGGGCAAGGGGAGGGAGAGCATTACAACAAATACCTAATGCATGTGGGGCTTAAAACCTAGATGACGGGTTGATAGGTGCAGCAAACCGCCATGGCACATATATACCTATGTAACAAACCCGCATGCTCTACACATGTATTCCAGAAATTAAAGTGAAATTTTTAAAAAAGAAATATACTCTAGAAAAACTCATGTATACCTGGATACACCTATAAAGATGCTCATAGCAGCATTGATTTTAATAGTGAAGGCTGGAAACAACTCAAATGTCTACACACTCTAGAATGGATACATTACAGCATAATCCTGCAATAGAATGACATATACCAATAAGAAATAAACAAACTAACACTATTCCCTACAATATAGAAGAATCTCATAAGCATACTCCAGTATGAAGAAGAAAGAACCAAAAGAACACATAAAGTATTATTCAATTTATATAACATTCATAAACAAGCAAACTAAACTATATATTTCAGGGATACCTATAGAGGTGATTAATTATTACACTGTATAGTAACTACACTGTACCATTATATTTTATACTTTTTTGCATTCAAACTTTTTAAGGTTAAGTTTTAAAAGACTGAAGGAAAATACTTTTCTTGACACTTCTTTTCTTACTCCCCTACTTTGATCCATCAACAAATTCTAATGACAATATATATTTTGTATCCAGCCACTTCTCAACTCTTTGATCTGAGTCACTATATTCTCTTCCCTTTTCCATTGCAGTTGACTTCTAACCAGTCTCCCTGTTTTCCCATATAGCCTATTTACAAAGTATCCAGGATGGGTGCTATGGTTTGAATGTTCTCTCCAAAATGTAAGTTGAAACTTATCTCCAATATGGCAGAATTGAACAGTAGGGTTTTTAAAAGGCGATTGGATAATGAAGGTTCTGCCTTCATGAATGAATTAATCCTATTCATAGATTAATGGGTTATCATGGGAGTGGAACTGGTGGCTTTATAAGAAAAGAAACAAAGACCAGGAATGGTGGCCCATGCCTGTAATCCCACATCTTGGGAGCCTAAGGTGGGAGGACGGATTGAGTTCAGGAGTTCAAGACCGAGCCAGGCAACATAGCAAGACCTTATTTCTACTAAAAATCAAAAAATTAGTTGGGCATGGTGGCACACACCTGTAGTCCCAGCTGTTCAGGAGGCTGAGGCATGAGGATCACTTGAGCCCTGGAGAGTGAGGCTACAGTGAGCTATGACCATGCCACTGTACTCCAGCCTGGGCAACACAGTGAGACCCTGTCTCAAGAAGGAGGAGAAGGAGGAGGAAGAGGAGGAGGGCCAGTGATGATGAGCATTTTTTCATGTGTCTATTGGCTGCACAAATGTCTTCTTTTGAGAAGTGTCTGTTCATATCCTTTGCCCACTTTTTGAGGGGGTTGTTTGATTTTTTCTTGTAAATTTGTTTAAGTTCTTTGTAGATTCTGGATATTAGCCCTATGTCAGATAGGTAGATTGCAAAAATTTTCTCCCATTCTCTAGGTTGCCTGTTCACTCTGATGGTAGTTTCTTTTGCTGTGCAGAAGCTCTTTAGTTTAATTAGATCCCATTTGTCAATTTTGGCTTTTGTTGCTATTGCTTTTGGTGTTTTAGTCATGAAGTCCTTGCCCATGCCTATGTCCTGAATGATATTGCCTAGGTTTTCTTCTAGGGTTTTTATGGTTTTAGGTCTAACATTTAAGTCTTTAATCCATCTTGAATTAATTTTTGTATAAGGTATAAGGAAGGGATCCAGTTTCAGCTTTCTACATATGGCTAGCCAGTTTTCCCAGCACCATTTATTAAATAGGGAAATCTTTCCCCATTTCTTATTTTTGTCAGGCTTATCAAATATCAGATGGTTGTAGATGTGTGGTATTATTTCTGAGGGCTCTGTTCTGTTCCACTGATCTATATCTCTGTTTTGGTACCAGTACCATGCTGTTTTGGTTACTGTAGCCTTGTAGTATAGTTTGAAGTCAGGTAGTGTGGTGCCTCCAGCTTTGTTCTTTTGGCTTAGGATTGCCTTGGCAATGTGGGCTCTTTTTTGGTTCCATATAAACTTTAAGGTAGTTTTTTCCAGTTCTGTGAAGAAAGTCATTGGTAGCTTGATGGGGATGGCATTGAATCTATAAATTACCTTGGACAGTATAGCCATTTTCACAGTATTGATTCTTCCTATCCATGAGCATGGACTGTTCCTCCATTTGTTTGTATCCTCTTTTATTTTGTTGAGCAGTGCTTTGCAGTTCTCCTTGAAGAGATCCTTCACATCCCTTGTAAGTTGGATTCCTAGGTATTTTATTCTCTTTGAAGCAATTGTGAATGGAAGTTCACTCATGATTTGGCTCTCTGTTTGTCTGTTTTTGGTGTATAGGAATGCTTGTGATTTTGGCACAATGATTTTGTATCCTGAGACGTTGCTGAATTTTCTTATCAGGTTAAGGAGATTTTGGGCTGAGACAATGGGGTTTTCTAAATATACAATCATGTCACCCGCAAACAGGAACAATTTGACTTCCTCTTTTCCTAAATGAATACCCTCTATTTCTTTCTACTGCCTGATTACCCTGGCCAGAACTTCCAACACTGTGTTGAATAGGAGTGGTGAGAGAGGGCATCCCTGTCTTGTGCCAGTTTTCAAAGGGAATGCTCTCAGCTTTTGCCCATTCAGTATGATATTGGCTGTGGGTTTGTCATAAATAACTCTTATTATTTTGAGATATGTCCCATCAATACCTAGTTTGTTGAGAGTTTTTAGCATGAAGGGCTGTTGAATTTTGTCAAAGGCTTTTCTGCATTTATTGAGATAATTATGTGATTTTTGTCTTTGGTTCTGTTTATATGCTGGATTACGTTTATTGATTTGCATATGTTGAACCAGCCTTGCATCCAAGAGCTGAAGCCGACTTGATCGTGGTGGATAAGATTTTTGATGTGCTGCTGTATTTGGTTTGCCAGTATTTTATTGAGGATTTTTGCATCAATGTTCATCAGGGATATTGGTCTAAAATTATCTTATTTTGTTGTGTCTCTGCCAGGCTTTGGTATCAGGATGATGCTGGCCTCATGAAATGAGTTAGGGAGGATTCCCTCTTTTTCTATTGATTGGAATAGTTTCAGAAGGAATGGCATTAGCTCCTCCTTGTACCTCTGGTAGAATCGAGCTGTGAATCCATCTGATCCTGGACTTTTTTTGGTTGGTAGGCTATTAATTATTGCTTCAATTTCAGAACCTGTTTTTGGACTATTCAGGGATTTAACTTCTTCCTGGTTTAGCCTTGGGAGGGTGTATGTGTCCAGGAATTTATCCATTTCTTCTAGATTTTCTAGTTTATTTGCATAGAGGTGTTTATAGTATTCTCTGATGGTAGTTTGTATTTCTGTGGGATCGGTAGTCATATTCCCTTTATCATTTTTTATTGCATCTACTTGATTTTTCTCTCTTTTCTTCTTTATTAGTCTTGCTAGTGGTCTATCAATTTTGTTGATCTTTTCAAAAAACCAGCTCCTGGATTCATTGATTTTTTGAAGGTTTTTTGTGTCTCTGTCTCCTTCAGTTCTGTTCTGATCTTAGTTATTTCTTGGCTTCTGCTAGCTTTTGAATGTGTTTGCCCTTGTTTCACTAGTTCTTTTAATTATGATGTTAGGGTTTCAATTTTAGATCTTTCCTACTTTCTCTTCTGGGCATTTAGTGCTATAAATTTCCCTGTACACACTGCTTTAAACGTGTCCCAGAGATTCTGGTATGTTGTGACTTTGTTCTCATTGGTTTCAAAGGACATCTTTATCTCTGCTTTTATTTCGTTCTGTACCCAGTAATCATTCAGGAGCAGGTTGTTCAGTTTCTACCTAGTTGCATGATTTTTGAGTGAGTTTCTTAATCCTGAGTTCTAATTTGATTGCACTGTGGTCTGAGAGACAGTTTGTTATAATTTCTGTTCTTTTAGATTTGCTGAGGAGTGCTTTACCTCCAACTGTGTGGCCAATTTTGGAATAAGTGCGATGTGGTGCTGGGAAGAATGTATATTCTGTTGATTTGGGGTGGAGAGTTCTGTAGATGTCTATTAGGTCTGCTTGGTGCAGAGCTGAGTTCAAGTCCTGGATATCCTTGTTAACTTTCTGTCTCGTTGATCTGTCTAATGTTGACAGTGGGGTGTTAAAGTCTCCCATTATTATTGTGTGGGAGTCTAAGTCTCTTTGTAGATTTCTAAGGACTTGCTTTATGAATCTGGGTGCTCCTGTATTGGGTGCATATATATTTAGGATAGTTAGCTCTTCTTGTTGAATTGATCCCCTTACCATTACATAACGGCCTTCTTTGTCTCTTTTGACCTTTGTTGGTTTAAAGTCTGTTTTATCAGAGACTAGGATTGTAACCCCTGCTTTTTTTGTTTTCCATTTTGTTGGTGGATCTTCCTCCATCCCTTTATTTTAAACCTATGTGCGTGTCTGCACGTTAGATGGGCCTCCTGAGTATAGCACATTGATGGGTCTTGACTCTTTATCCAATTTGCCGGTCTGTGTCTTTTAATTGTGGCATTTAGCCCATTTACGTTTAAGGTTAATATTGTTATGTGTGAATTTGATCCTGTCATTATGATGTTAGCTGGTTATTTTGCTTGTTAGTTGATGCAGTTTCTTCCTAGCATCATTGGTCTTTACAATTTGGCATGTTTTTGCAGTGGCTAGTACCAGTTGTTCCTTTCCATTTTTAGTGCCTCTTTCAGGAACTCTTGTAGGGCAGGCCTCGTGGTGACAAAATCTCTCAGCATTTGCTTGTCTGTAAAGGATTTTATTTCTCCTTCACTTATGAAGCTTAGTTTGGATGGATATGAAATTCTGGATTGAAAATTCTTTTCTTTAAGAAAGTTGAGAGAGGAGCCAAGATGGCCGAATAGGAACAGCTCCGGTCTACAGCTCCCAGCACGAGCGACACAGAAGACGGGTGATTTCTGCATTTCCATCTGAGGTACCGTGTTCATCTCACTAGGCAGTGCCAGACAGTGGGCACAGGTCAGTGGGTGAGTGCACCGTGCGCCAGCTGAACCAGGGGCAAGGCATTGCCTCACTCGGGAATTGCAAGGGGTCAGGGAGTTCCCTTTCCAGGGGTGACAAACAGCACCTGGAAAATCAGGCCACTCCCACCCGAATACTGTGCTTTTCTGACGGGCTTAGGAAACGGTGCCCCAGGACAGTATAGCCCTCACCTGGCTCAGAGGGTCCTACGCCCATGGAGTCTCGCTGATTGCTAGCACAGCAGTCTGAGATCAAACAGCAAGTTGGCAGCCAGGCTGGGGGAGGGGCGCCTGCCATAGCCCAGGCTCCCTTAGGTAAACAAAGCAGCCTGGAAGCTTGAACTGGGTGGAGCCCACCACAGCTCAAGGAGGCCTGCCTGCCTCTGTAGGCTCCACCTCTGGGGGCAGGGCACAGACAAACAAAAAGACAGCAGTAACCTCTGCAGACTTAAATGTCCCTGTCTGACAGCTTTGAGGAGAGCAGTGGTTCTCCCAGCACACAGCTGGAGATCTGAGAACGGGCTGACTGCCTCCTCAAGTGGGTCCCTGACGCCTGACCCCCGAGCAGCCTAACTGGGAGGCACCCCCCAGCAGGGGCAGACTGACACCTCACAGGGCCAGCCAGGTACTCCAACAGACCTGCAGCTGAGGGTCCTGTCTGTTAGAAGGAAAACTAACAGAAAGGACACCCACACCAAAAACCCATCTGTACATCACCATCATCAAAGACCAAAAGTAGATAAAACCACAAAGATGGGGAAAAAACAGAGAAGAAAAACTGGAAACTCTAAAAAGCAGAGTACCTCTCCTCCTCCAAAGGAACGCAGTTCCTCACCAGCAACGGAACAAAGCTGGACGGAGAATGACTTTGACGAGCTGAGAGAAGAAGGCTTCAGACGATCAAATTACTCCGAGCTACAGGAGGATATTCAAACCAAAGGCAAAGAAGTTGAAAACTTTGAAAAAAATTTAGAAGAATGTATAACTAGAATAACCAATACAGAGAAGTGCTTAAAGGAGCTGATGGAGCTGAAAACCAAGGCTCGAGAACTACGTGAAGAATGCAGAAGCCTCAGGAGCCGATGCGATCAAATGGAAGAAAGGGTATCAGCAATGGAAGATGAAATGAATGAAATGAAGTGAGAAGGGAAGTTTAGAGAAAAAAGAATAAAAAGAAATGAGCAAAGCCTCCAAGAAATGTGGGACTATGTGAAAAGACCAAATCTACGTCTGATTGGTGTACCTGAAAGTGACGGGAAGAATGGAAACAAGTTGGAAAACACTCTGCAGGATATTATCCAGGAGAACTTCCCCAATCTAGCAAGGCAGGCCAACATTCAGATTCAGGAAATACAGAGAACGCCACAAAGATACTCCTGGAGAAGAGCAACTCCAAGACACTTAATTGTCAGATTCACCAAAGTTGAAATGAAGGAAAAAATGTTAAGGGCAGCCAGAGAGAAAGGTCGAGTTACCATCAAAGGGAAGCCCATCAGACTAACAGCGGATCTCTCGGCAGAAACCCTACAAGCCAGAAGAGAGTGGGGGCCAATATTCAACATTCTTAAAGAAAAGAATTTTCAACCCAGAATTTCATATCCTGCCAAACTAAGCTTCATAAGTGAAGGAGAAATAAAATACTTTACAGACAAGCAAATGCTGAGAGATTTTGTCACCACCAGGCCTGCCCTAAAAGAGCTCCTGAAGGAAGCGCTAAACATGGAAAGGCACAACCAGTACCAGCCACTGCAAAATCATACCAAAATGTAAAGACCATCGAGACTAGGAAGAGACTGCATCAACTAATGAGCAAAATAACCAGCTAACATCATAATGACAGGCTCAAATTCACACATAACAATATTAACTTTAAATGTAAATGGACTAAATGCTCCAATTAAAAGACACAGACTGGCAAATTGGATAAAGACTCAAGACCCATCAGTGTGCTGTATTCAGGAAACCCATCTCACGTGCAGAGACACACATAGGCGCAAAATAAAAGGATGCAGGAAGATCTACCAAGCAAATGGAAAACAAAAAAAGGCAGGGGTTGCAATCCTAGTCTCTGATAAAACAGACTTTAAACCAACAAAGATCAAAAGAGACAAAGAAGGCCATTACATAATGGTAAAGGGATTAATTCAACAAGAAGAGCTAACTATCCTAAATATATATGCACCCAATACAGGAGCACCCAGATTCATAAAGCAAGTCCTCAGTGACCTACAAAGAGACTTAGACTCCCACACATTAATAATGGGAGACTTTAACACCCCACTGTCAACATTAGACAGATCAACGAGACAGAAAGTCAACAAGGATACCCAGGAATTGAACTCAGCTCTGCACCAAGCGGACCTAATAGACATCTACAGAACTCTCCACCCCAAATCAACAGAATATACATTTTTTTCAGCACCACACCATACCTATTCCAAAATTGACCATATACTTGGAAGTAAAGCTCTCCTCAATAAATGTAAAAGAACAGAAATTATAACAAACTATCTCTCAGATCACAGTGCAATCAAGCTAGAACTCAGGATTAAGAATCTCACTCAAAACCGCTCATCTACGTGGAAACTGAACAACCTGCTCCTGAATGACTACTGGGTACATAACAAAATGAAGGCAGAAATAAAGATGTTCTTTGAAACCAACGAGAACCAAGACACAACATACCAGAATCTCTGGGATGCATTCAAAGCAGTGTGTAGAGGGAAATTTATAGCACTAAATGCCCACAAGAGAAAACAGGAAAGATCCAAAATTGACACCATAACATCACAATTAAAAGAACTAGAAAAGCAAGAGCAAACACATTCAAAAGCTAGCAGAAGGCAAGAAATAACTAAAATCAGAGCAGAACTGAAGGAAATAGAGACACAAAAAACCCTTCAAAAAATGAATGAATCCAGGAGCTGGTTTATTGAAAGGATCAACAAAATTGATAGACCGCTAGCAAGATTAATAAAGAAAAAAAGAGAGAAGAATCAAATAGATGCAATAAAAAATGATAAAGGGGATATCACCACCGATCCCACAGAAATACAAACTACCATCAGAGAATACTACAAACACCTCTACGCAAATAAACTAGAAAATCTAGAAGAAATGGATAAATTCCTTGACACATACACCCTCCCAAGACTAAACCAGGAAGAAGTTGAATCTCTGAATAGACCAATAACAGGAGCTGAAATTGTGGCAATAATCAATAGCTTACCAACCAAAAAAAGTCCAGGACCAGATGGGTTCACAGCCGAATTCTACCAGAGGTACAAGCAGGAGCTGGTACCATTCCTTCTGAAACTATTCCAATCAATAGAAAAAGAGGGAATCCTCCCTAACTCATTTTATGAGGCCAGCATCATCCTGATACCAAAGCCTGGCAGAGACACAACAAAAAAAGAGAATTTTAGACCAATATCCTTGATGAACATTGATGCAAAAATCCTCAATAAAATACTGGCAAACAGAATCCAGCAGCACATCAAAAAGCTTATCCACCATGATCAAGTGGGCTTCATCCCTGGGATGCAAGGCTGGTTCAATATACACAAATTAATAAATGTAATCCAGCATATAAACAGAACCAAAGACAAAAACCACATGATTATCTCAATAGATGCAGAAAAGGCCTTTGACAAAATTCAACAACGCTTCATGCTAAAAACTCTCAATAAATTAGGTATTGATGGGTCGTATCTCAAAATAATAAGAGCTATCTATGACAAACCCACAGCTAATATCATACTGAATGGGCAAAAACTGGAAGCATTCCCTTTGAAAACTGGCACAAGACAGGGATGCCCTCTCTCACCACTTCTATTCAACATAGTGTTGGAAGTTCTGGCCAGGGCAATTAGGCAGGAGAAGGAAATCAAGGGTATTCAAATAGGAAAAGAGGAAGTCAAACTGTCCCTGTTTGCAGATGACATGATAGTATACCTAGAAAACCCCATTGTCTCAGCCCAAAATCTCCTTAAGCTGATAAGCAACTTCAGCAAACTCTCAGGATATAAAATCAATGTACAAAAATCACAAGCATTCTTATACATCAATAACAGACAAACAGAGAGCCAAATCATGAGTGAACTCCCACTCACAATTGCTTCAAAGAGAATAAAATACCTAGGAATCCAACTTACAAGGGATGTGAAGGACCTCTTCAAGGAGAACTACAAACCACTGCTCAAGGAAATAAAAGAGGATACAAACAAATGGAAGAACATTCCATGCTCATGGGTAGGAAGAATCAATATCATGAAAATGGCCATCCTTCCCAAGGTAATTTACAGATTCAATGCCATCCCCATCAAGCTACCAATGACTTTCTTCACAGAATTGGAAAAAACTACTTTAAAGTTCATATGGAACCAAAAAAGAGCCCGCATCGCCAAGTCAATCCTAAGCCAAAAGAACAAAGCTGGAGGCATCACGCTACCTGACTTCAAACCATACTACAAGGCTACAGTAACCAAAACAGCACGGTACTGGTACCAAAACAGAGATATAGATCAATGGAACAGAACAGAGCCGTCAGAAATAATGCCACATATCTACAACTATCTGATCTTTGACAAACCTGACAAAAACAAGAAATGGGGAAAGGATTCCCTATTTAATAAATGGTGCTGGGAAAACTGGCTAGCCATATGTAGAAAGCTGAAACTGGATCCCTTCCTTACACCTTATACAAAAATCAATTCAAGATGGATTAAAGACTTAAATGTTAGACCTAAAACCATAAAAACCCTAGAAGAAAACCTAGGCATTACCATTCAGGACATAGGCATGGGAAAGGACTTCATGTCTGAAACACCAAAAGCAATGGCAACAAAAGCCAAAATTGACAAATGGGATCTAATTAAACTAAAGAGCTTCTGCACAGCAAAGGAAACTACCATCAGAGTGAACAGGCAACCTACAAAATGGGAGAAAATTTTTGCAACCTACTCATCTGACAAAGGGCTAATATCCAGTATCTACAATGAACTCCAACAAATTTACAAGAAAAAAACGAACAACCCCATCAAAAAGTGGGCGAAGGACATGAACAGACACTTCTCAAAAGAAGACATTTATGCAGCCAAAAAACACATGAAAAAATGCTCACCATCACTGGCCATCAGAGAAATGCAAATCAAAACCACAATGAGATACCATCTCACACCAGTTAGAATGGCAATCATTAAAAAGTCAGGAAACAACAGGTGCTGGAGAGGATGTGGAGAAATAGGAACACTTTTACACTGTTGGTAGGACTGTAAACTAGTTCAACCCTTGTGGAAGTCAGTGTGGCGATTCCTCAGGGATCTAGAACTAGAAATTCCATTTGACCCAGCCATCCCATTACTGGGTATATACCCAAAGGACTATAAATCATGCTGCTATAAAGACACATGCACACGTATGTTTATTGCAGCATTATTCACAATAGCAAAGACTTGGAACCAACCCAAATGTCCAACAATGATAGACTGAATTAAGAAAATGTGGCACATATACACCGTGGAATACTATGCAGCCATAAAAAATGATGAGTTCATGTCCTTTGTAGGGACATGGATGAAATTGGAAATCATCATTCTCAGTAAACTATCACAAGAACAAAAAACCAAACACCGCATATTCTCACTCATAGGTGGGAATTGAACAATGAGAACACATGGTCACAGGAAGGGGAACATCACACTTCGGGGACTGTTGTGGGGTGGGGGGAGGGGAGAGGGATAGCACTGGGAGATATACCTAATGCTAGATGACGAGTTGGTGGGTGCAGCGCACCAGCATGGCACATGTATACATATGTAAGTTACCTGCACGTTGCGCACATGTACCATAAAGCCTAAAGTATAATAATAATAATAATAATAATAAAAAGAAAAATATAAATAAATAAATAAATAAAAAGAAAGTTGAATATTGACCCCCACTCTCTTATGGCTTGTAGAGTTTCTGCCAAGAGATTGGCTGTTAGTGTGATGGGCTTCCCTTTGTGGGTTACCCAACCTCTCTGGTGCCCTTAACATTTTTTCCTTCATTTCAACTTTCACAAATCTGACAATTATGCATCTTGGAGTTGCTCTTCTCAAGGAGTATCTTTGTGGCGTTCTCTGTATTTCCTGAATTTGAATGTTGGACTGCCTTGCTAGATGTGGGAAGTTCTCCTGGATAATATCCTGCAGAGTGTTTTCCAACTTGGTTCCATTCTCCCCATCACTTTCCAGTACACCAATCAGATGTAGATTTGGTCTTTTCATGCAGTCCCATAGTTATTGGAGGCTTTGTTCATTTCTTTTCACTCTTTTTTCTCTAAACTTCTCTTCTCACTTCATTTCATTCATTTGATCTTCAATCACTTATACCCTTTCTTTCACTTGATCAAATCAGCTACTGAAGCTTGTGCATGCATCATGTAGTTCTCGTGCCTCGGTTTTCAGCTCCATCAGGTCATTTAAGGTCTTCTCTATGCTGTTTATTCTAGTTAGCCATTCATCTAATCTTCTTTCAAGGTTTTTAGCTTCTTCACAATGGGTTCAAACATCCTCCTTTAGCTCGGAGAATTTTCTTATTACCAATCATGTGAAGCTTACTTCTGTCAACTCATCAAAGTCATTCTCCATCCAGCTTGACAGTAGATCTTTTTAAACACAAGTCAGATCCCTCCTTTGCTCACTGTGCTGCAGCCACAGTGACACGCTTGATGTTTCTCCAATATGCCATGTACACCATGTACACTCCTGCCACAAGGCCCTTGCACTTGCTATTCCCTCTGCCTGATTAACCCTATACCTCTCTCAAGTCATTCGGCTCTCTAATCAATGTCACTTTATTAGAAATGCCTTTCCATTCTACCTTAGGTATGTTCTTTATCCCCCTACTGTGTTTTATTTTTTGTGGTGCTTACCAGCTGACCTATTAAATACTTTATTTATTTTACATCTCTCCTCACTGGGTTGTAAGCTCCATAAGAACAAGAATTTCATCTATCTTGTTAACTGATATATCTCTAGTTTCTAGAACAATTGATGGGAAATTATATGCACTCAATAGTTATTAAATGAATATTAAATAAAAACAAACATACCAAAGTGTTAACATTAGAGGGTAAAAGTATTTGTGTTCTCTGTATTTTCCAAATGTTGTATTTTGAAATTGTATTAACTTTATAAACAGAAAAATAAGCTATTATTCCGAGACAGTAAAATAGCACCTAGCTTAGCATCTGACAGATAGCAGACAAGCAATAAACATTTATTAACTTGTTATCTAATCTAGATGAGAAAGGCTAACAATGACCAACATATATATATATTGACTATGTTGATGTTGAAGTATATAAAAAAGTAATAGTATACTTTATTTCAGTCTTTAATTTGTACATGCTGCAACTTTCATTGCTTCTTCCTAAATCACAAGGGTGAAAATATGGGTTTTTATTGTGAAATGCTGCCCAAGAAATATTTACTGCATATTACTGATTTTGAAGCTCATGATTTCACTTACACAAAAAATTTCACAGTGAGTTTTAGGGCTTACAGAAATAAATTTCTTTTAATCATGGTTCAAGTAATCCCACGCCTTTCTACACCTGAGTCCTGAAAAGAAATAAATCTAACAGAGACCAAGAGTTTTTCTTCAAAAGATGATCTATATGGAAATTAAACTACTGCATGTAAAATAAACCAAAAGCTTAAAATCATACTCTAGAAGCTAATCTCATAAAAGCTATTTCTTATTCTAACATAGATTTTTGGAACCTAAAGGAA